>NC_056732.1:503680209-503885209 GCF_019279795.1 Protopterus annectens | reverse complement strand
TTAACGTGCATGCATGCTAATATTAAGGATTGAATAGTATACTCAGGGTCATTTATCTAGTACCTGAGAGATACTGGGATTCAGATGCAAATCTCTCTATCCCATATGTCATTCACTGCAATATCCTGCCACCATTCTTAGCTAAAAGTGATGCTTTCATTGTATGTGACACATTGCATTCTCTGGGACTTTAGTGGTTATTGTCACATATATGACATAAATACTGTGAAATACAAAATAACTTTTCTAAATATGTCAACCTTTTGTAGTGTCAGTATTTTAAATCTATCAACATTTTTTATAACTGCGAAGTCTGTGATTCATTTTCCCAGACTCAGTATAGTTAAGTACAAAACTGGTTAAATTAAAGTCCTTCGATTGTATTCTAAGAACACTTTTGTACTTCATGACTAGAAACTTCCACCCGTAGAAAATAAATGAACAGTCTTCTGGAGTCAGATCTTATAAAATGCTAATGATATTGCTTTATACTGTTTTTATGTGGCAACAGAAGAAAAGTAAAGAGCATGGCGAGATTGTTTCTTTTCCAGGGTAAGATCACTGATCTCCTTTGACTTTTTTCAGATTTAGCCTGGGAGTGGTGTCTCGTTAAATGACCTGCTCAGAGGCAATAGAATTAAACCTTGCACCACTGGACCACAGGAAACAGCTTGTTAACACCTCCTTAATCCTCTAAGCCAACTGCCAGACAGATTTACCATAAGAAGCATAATTATATAAAACTATTAGATGTCTGTTCCCCTCCCTCACTGCATTATTAAGTCACATTGAGTTTAAGAAATTATTGACAGATAATTACTTCATCCACAATAAGAAATCTTTCTTATTTGCTATTAAAGAGTTTAACATGTCTTACGTGTTTGGCACCAGAGTTGTGCCTGATGGTTGGAGTACTCATGTTTAAAGAGCCAATAACGTAGGCTTGGCAGAGATACATTGTGGTCAATCTCAATGTTGCTTCTGTCGACAGAGAAGAACTCCTCTCTAGCAGAATCTGTGATGGGGATTAAAGAAAAGTAATTAGTTTAAAAATTTGTATTGTTTTCACAGTACTTAATAGATTTTGTTTGTACCTATCTACCTCATCACAGATTTTATATTTTGCTTTATCTAAATAAGTCTCAAAACATAAAAAAATGTATGTGCACCTTTGAGATGTATGAGTTATTATTATATAAAGTTATTGGTAGTCTGTAAAAGCATCATATGTTAGTGAGGTTATCTTGGCAGCATATTATATCTGCATCTTCTTCTGGCTTTTCCCGGTTAGGGGTCGCCATAGCGGATCACCGTCCGCTCATGATTGGCAGTAGAGTTTTACGGTGTCGAGTTGTCAGCCCAGCACCCAACCTTCCACAGAAGGTACACACACACGCACTCATGCCTAGGGCCAATTTAGTGTGTCCAATCCACCTACAGCATGTCTTTGGGAGGAAACTGGAGCACCCTGAGGAAACCCATGCGACCACAGGGAGGACATGCAGACTCCGCACAGAAGGCACCCCAGCCAAGGATCGAACCAGAGAACCTCTTGTTGTGAGGCAGCAATGCTAACTACTGCACCACCGTGGCCGCCAGCATAGTATATCTGCATACTAAGTGCTATACTTTTGGGTTCTGAAATCTATAATGCAGCATTGCACTAATAAAGTGATACTCCATCTTTTCAGCTTGCTGATACTCAGAATAAAGTAAAATAAACTTAAGCAATATTCTGCAGTGAGTGGTCTATGTTCTACTGCACCTGCTGACATGGTTTGGACAGATATCTGATGCAGTATTCACTATGCAGAATGAATGTTATCACAGCTCTCACACTTCAGTATGGCATAACCTGGTGTGTAAATACAAGTGGATGCACAGTATATGAGACATATATAATAGTCCTTAACTCTTGTGATATCAGCAAATGTATCATACACTTCTATGTTATATTAGTTCCCAGTAATAGCTCATAAACTTGCTTATAATGTTGCTAAAAAAAAGTTACTCCCCCAAAAAAAAACATTATTCATGGGATAAAAAGAGATGTGTTAACTGAATTTGTGTTCCTTTGCTATTACATATGGTGTGAGTCTAAGCAGAAAGTGTTCCCTCATAGCTCTTGAAAACAGGTTGTTGTGCCTAGGCGGCTACTGAGTTAACTGCAGAGAAAGATAAACAATATCCTTTCAGCACCGCTTTAACAAATATGTTCTCTAAAGCACCAGTGTAACAGTAAAGGAAAGCACTTGCAGTATTCCTCAGCATTTTGTCTTTTAATACATATGTCGCAGTTCACTCATCTTTTAAATAGCTGATTTATTGTACACAGCTGAGAGTAGAATTCAGCCATCTTTGAATACTGAATTTCTGTGCAAGGAAGTATGAACTTTTATCCGAATGTAACATGTGAAAGTTGTCTATCCAGTAGGAATGTTTCAAAAACTGATCAGCTATGACGATCAGTTTCAGAGAAATATAAAGGACAGAGTCAGTACTGACAAAAGGAATAGCATTTTACAACATCTTAGTACCCTAAACACCCATATATTTTACTTGCTTCCAAAGTACAAGAAGCTCACCATTCCACTAGTATATCTAATTCTTAATAAAGCCCACCCAGATAAACACACTGAATGGCATCGTGCAATCTGTTATTTGCTTACCAGTGCATGTATTTTACCATCTTTACAGTGGAATTTATGATTTTTAAAAACTAAACTGTCTTTCGGCTTTTCCTGGTTAGGGGTCACCACAGCGGAACTCTGGTCCGCTAATGATTGGCAGTGAATTTTTATGGTAGTATTTATAAGCATTTATTTATTTCGTAACTCAGTGTAACTCTGCCATGAAAGGCAAAACCTGACAAAGTAATACTAATCAAAGTAAGTAAACATTTGTAACCTAACAAGAAAAAAAATAGCAGTTTAAAGATAGCATAGAACAACGTTGATAATAATGTGTCATGAAAAGCAGACATTACCTTGGGTAGGCTAGAAATCCTGCAAGAAAAATGACACCAAATTAAAAGAACTACAATTACCACTTGTTTTATTTTGATAATAAAAAGAAATTAGAATGTAGTGGGAAGTCAAATGATTATTTAGTAAGTACCAGAACACATGAAGAAAACAAAGTTTACATTAAAGGATGCAATGCCATCTGTGGAACAAATAGTGATGGTATCAATCTGCATTAAGTTGATGTTCATGGCCTAAAGTAAGAACTCTAAAATCAAAATGTTGTGCTAGAAGCCCTTAAGTCAGTGTTTTTGTGTTCTAATCAGAAAGACAGGACAGTAGTTGTAAGAGTATACCAGACTGAGAGAAAATCAGTGGGCTTAGGTAACAAGTAGATTGTGCAAAATTAAAAAAGAGGATGTTGAAATTCAAAGCAACATTAAACATGTCTCAGGAAAATCTGGGGTTTGGCTCTCAGACATGGAAAAGGTGGAGGTGTAAAAAGGGAGTATTTCCTCATATACTATGAAGGTACCTCACATCTGAAATTTGAGAGGTGATAGGTTAAAAGCACTTAAGCTTTTAAAAATAGCAATGTGCAATGTCATAAGAATATATAATTTTTCATCGTCACTTTAATTGTAAAGAAAGACTTAGAATCCTGCAAAGCCACAACACTGGAACTTAGAAATATAGTCCTGGCTCACTGTACAGTGAGGAAAAGCAGGAGGGGAGCTATTGTAGGGGCATTGTCAGGGAAGCGCTAACTGCTGATTACCTATTACCATTCTTTGTGGGTTTTTATATTAATGACTGATTTTGTGCTGGATGATTGCAAAAACTGCATGGCACAAAAAGGACACAGTATGGCTTTCAAGCCCAAACAGAGGACCACTGCATGGAACTGAAAATAAGGAGAAAAAACTTTTCCTGTAAACATCCATTAGTTCATTAGCATTATTGGTGCAGAAAGTACTCAGTGGCACTAAAACTCTAATAGAAGCCTGCAATAATAACTAAAAAGCAACAGATGACTTCCATCCATAAGGTGGGACAACAGCACATGTAGCAGTGGGTCAGCAGAGATCACTGATTTCAACTCACCCCAATCAACTGTAAGAATTATGCCTCTGGAATGAGTTGCTACAACTAAACAAATGATACTTTAGACAAGTGTTCCCACAGGAACAGCTTTCATCTAAGAGGTACGTCCTAAGGGCTGGAGGGACTAGGCCCACTGGGATTTATCAAAAACAAGCTGAGACAGCTGCTAAACATGCTGGCATCTGTTCAAGTTAACAAAGCCTGTAGGATCAGTACAGAAGTCTCCATCGATCTCCCAGACACTTCATTCTTTATTTCCTAAACTTTCTAGACAAAAAGAAAGTGTTAAAAAATCCAAAAAGCTGGAGACATTATGCAAAACTGAAGTGACATCTGTGCATTTACTTCCTCGTGATACTATCAAAATGCTTATTTCTGTCTTAAAAGGATCTGAAAAATAAGGAAATGTGTAGTAGCTAAAGTTTACTGCAGCCATATGAAGATGATTGAGCATGTACTGATGTTTACATATCCTACCAAGGCAGATGTTTTTCTTAACAAGTTACACTAAAACCAGATATGATCAATGCTAAAGGGGAATATACTCCAAGTTACACCACTCTCCAGAAGCTCCTACAAAAAATATCTAAGGTCAAGTAGCCCAAGGGGCTAGAGACCTTGGGTAACAACACAGAGACTTCTCTGCACGCTTGTAACAAACCACACTTTACCTCAGACCTACAAAATTGTTGCCAACCACTATCAGATCTTTTAGATGAGAATGGAACAGAAGTGGAAGTAGAATCAGTGGCCATGGCAGAAGTGGAAGTACAGTGGCCATGGACTCCCTTGTAAATGAAACTATGTAGCTGGAAATAAAACAGGAACTTGGCTGCTCTTAAAAAAAACTGTATCTGCTGTTAGGGCAGGAACTGAATGCATACTGTTTTTTTTTTCCTGTTATGCTTTAATATATTATCATGGAGATTTTCCACCAGTTTTACACAAGGTTATTTCAGCTGCTTTACTCTCTAGTCTTTTATCAGCATCAGAGAGAGGAGCACTGGCCCAAAAAATGCAGAGGAAGGAGACCAGGAAAAGCTGGAACACATATGGCCACAATCCTTTGGAAGAGGAGATGCATTGTTGTGCCCATCCTGGGGGAGGAATTTCAGCTCACCAAGGCACTGCCATGTGGTAGCCCTCATTTACAAGTATACAGGGAAGTATGCTAGCAGAGGGGGAGGCAATGTGTTTGCCCATGGTTATGTAGGTAACTGATCTCCCCACCTCCCACTCAGATATAAGAGTTGGGCCATGCTAGCACCCTTATTGTCAGAATGCCAGTAACAGCACAACCCTCATGGCTGCTTGTATGATCATCTCTGCAAATCACTCTCCCACGTGCTATACTGAGTAATTCTGCAACATGAGTCCCCTTGGCACGTGCCTGATTGCTGTCAAGCAGGGGGGCAAAGAACACCTAGAAACAAAAACAGATGATTCACATAGGAAGGGCATGACTTCATAAACATATAATCAATTTACTTGAATTACAGAAATAATTTTTGCTTATCGATCTCTGTCATTCCCTTTGAGAGAGATTATACTTTCTTTCCTAAACTACAGAGTGACTAGTCATAGAAACCTTTTCTTATTAAGTTCAGTTCTACTGAAAAAATATGTATAATATAGCCACTACTCCAGCAATATATTTGGATCATAATTTTCTTTTCTTAACTATCAGCAATAGTTCCCAGAATGGCAGGCAGGCAGGATAGGGACTGGATCCTTTATTATTGAAAAGTGAAGAAGAGAGGAGCATTTTGAAATTCTGGGTTACTCAGATCTGAAGAGGACATACGGAATTGGAGGTTTCAGTAACTTCCAAATAGGAAATGTTTAAATATTTATTCAGAACAACTGCTGTTGGGAGAAGCTGACAGATGCAATGTTTTATGCAAATGAAAATATTAAAACTGGAATCAGAGATCAGTGAATCAGAAAATAAATACAAGAGAGGACATTTCTGCAGAAATAAGCCAACTTACAGATCCAAACTGGTGAAAAAAAATGTCAGGCTATACATTAGGTGTCCATACATAGCACATAAAGAAAAAATGAGTTCTTCTGGGAGTGCTATTGAAAATCTCCAAAACTTCTTGCAACTTGACAGAAAGAAAGAACATGTTCACAAAGCATATGTTTTTGAGGCATTATTGGACCAATGCAGAATTTTCTGCTGAGGACATATATTACAACTTCATTCTGTAAGATCTTATATTTACCTATGAGGAGAGTACAACCAGGGGATTGATTTAGTGACCCTAAATTACTCTTCAAGTACCTGAAGATCTCAAAAGCCTACCACTAAATGGGAACTTGTACCAATTCATTTATTTATTTACTGACGGTCCATATGGGTCCATGCAAATGTTTTCAAGCACCTTAAGTGGGACCTTGGAGAATGGCTTGAAAAGTCAACAATGAATAGACTTTTACCATACCCTGTCCAACTAGACTATATTATTATTCTTCCAAAGGAAGACAAAAATCTTGCATTTCCTGAATGTTATTGATCATCCAATTGTTGCATTTAGTGAGCAGAATATTCCCCAGGATTATAGCAGGAAGCCTAGACCAACTTATGCATAGATAGATGGAAGTACTCAGCACGAGTTTATAATTGGCAGACCAGTTAGTCCAGCTCTCTGTAGTATCAGCCCATGCAGTAATACTCTGCACCAGTGTGCTGCAAACATATTTGATGAGTTTAGTAAGGTTTCCAACTCCCTGAATTTGGAGTGAATTTATGCAGTATTGCCTTAATATGGCATTGACTGTAAATTTATTAAGATATGCCATCTTCTCTACTCCTAGCATGTATCATGGCTGAAAACTACCTGCTGTTCTGCCCATTTTGTCTTAGTAGAGCAGTCTTTCAGTGGCGTCCTCTCTTCTCACTTTGTTTATACAGTAAAGAATGCTTCTCAAAAGTGGGGTTTCCAGCTTCCAGGTCACAACGTGTTGGTAGATATCCGGTTCAGTGAGGATAGCACTATTTGGTTATCACACTCTGCCTGTTCTATTCAGGGGATATTAAAAGATTTTCATATGTACACCAAGGAATCTGATTTGGCATTTAACTGGGGAAACAGTGTTCACATTAAATTCAGAATGTACTGCCCTTAAGCCACAAGTATTAGGTTTTAAGTTAAAGCTTTTACCATGTTTACATGAAGGTAGGAAAAGGCCTCTTCCTTGGAGACTTGATCTTGAACATGTTCTTTCTTTAAACATTTACTAGATAATACAGGAAAGAAAAAGTATGAAGTTGCACTTCTTAGCTGAGATATCTGGGAAGAGAATACTTTTGTTTCCCCCAAATTTCTCTTTCTAACTAGAAATATTCCCTTCCCGGGTTAAAATTAAGGTATCCGTAAACTTCAGGCCTTCATTTTGAAATGGTATGTGAGATTTTCAAACACCTAGATTTTCCAGGAGAAAATTAACTACTTCAACTAGAATAGGACACCTGGGATTGCAGGATTTTGCAAAATATTCAAAGGCAGGCATATTTTATATGCAATTTATTTGGGGTCATTACATTGTCCATCCCATTTGGCTTTAGTGGTTTGATTCTTTTTCATGTGCTCACTATTTGCCCACCAAAACAACAAAGATACAGGATCCTAGAAGACATAAACAAGAAGTTCTAAAATGGTGTGGGAAATTAAACTTTGGGCTGGGTCATGCTTATGGTCATAATCTCATAGAATGTAATAAAGTGGATAGCAAAAAAAAATTCTGGCCATAGTGAGTAGCATTAGGTTTGTACACCTTAAGAAAGACATAGTGCAAGGTCCAAGTCAGAATTTGAATGACAAATCTTCAGTTGGATGATGGCAGTATTTACAGTTGAGTATTAGCAGATATATCTCTGCATTTGTAGATACTTTGGCTGAGATTTTCAAACTAATTCTGAGTTTTAAAGAGTTACCGTAGACAGTGATCTATCTTGCTTACAGAATAGAAGACTCCATTAACTTTCAATTTTTTTTTTACTAATGACCACAAGAAAAGGAAGCTAGCATTATTCACCTCCATTTAAGGTGTCTGAATGGAAGATGGCCTGTAACTTGGTATGGATCTTACATTTACCCCTGCCTTATATTTCACTCATTTTAAGAAGTTCATTATTTATTTATTTGACATTTGTTAACTGGGTTAGTCCATCTGGGTTAAAAGCCCATTTTCAGTGGAGACCTGAGGAGAAAAGCTCCAACAGAAATACTTTACAGTACAAAATATTGCAAGCACATATAGAGAATTATCATACATGAGTTCCAAAGATACTGAGAATTATAATGCAGAAGTATAGTACAATAATATGATAAACAAATAATAACTTTTTTTGTTGTTATTACATAGACGGTGTAATTCAATTGGATTTTCCAAGAGAGTGAGAATGATTTCACAGAGATGAGAAGGGTATGTATATGAGTAGCAGTATGTACAAATGTACAAGTGGTAGAGCAGTATAGACTAGGGATTTATTTTCAGAAAGGGAAAAAATTAGGAGGTTTTGTAGATGAAAGTCTATGAAGAAGGAGTGAAAAACATACAGTAGTATAGTGGATTAGGTAGGGGCCTGACGGGGACAAGTCTTAGTGTTAAGTAGGTGAAGTTTTAGTTCTTTTTATAAGTGTTTAGGCTGAGGAATAGATCTTATGTGGACAGGGAGTTTGTTCCAAGCTTGGGTATTAGAGGATTTGTAGAGTTCATAGGTTCATAGGTTCATAGGTTCATACTCGGCTATCTGCCCAAGGGCATTTATAAGCCTAGCCCATAGTTATGTGGCTTTCGCCACCCCTTTAGTTTGAATAAAAACTAATGCCTATCATTTTGCTGTGCCTCTGTCAAGCAGTGACGCTGAAGTAATCCCTGGGGTATATCTGCAATCTCCCATCCATTGGTCAAGATTCCTCTTGAACAAGACCAGAGAGGTGCTCTGCCTCACATGTACCGGGATTTTGTTCCACAGCATAGGGAGTCTCTGGGTGATGAATCTGTCCCTCCAGCACGTTCTATTTATAACCGTGTCAAGGTTTAAGTCTCCCGCCCTTGTGGTTCTGAGTGATCTAGATTTTTTGAGGTGAAGCATATTCATCAAATCTGGGTTTGACATGGCCTTATATGTCAGGCACAGGTCACCTCTGAGCAAGCGGTATGAGACTGAATAGAGCTGGAGTTCTTTCAGTCGGGCAGCATAAGACATATTTTTGAGACCCTTTATCCTTTTGGTGAGGAACTTTTGGGGCCTTTCAAGCTGCAGCAGGTGTCTGGTCAGATACATTCGAACGGGCATTGTACTCAATCATAGGTCTAATAAGTGATGAGTACAGGGGACGATGACCTCCCTTGATCTAGATGTGAATCCCTTCATGATCAGGTGGGTGATATAGAAGGTTTTCCTAACTACTTTAGCAACATGAGTGTCAAACGAAGGCTACTGTCAACCTGGGTCCCCAGATCTCTGATGACTTTTTCTGTGCTCAGTGGATTGCCACCTATATGGTAGCTAGGGGTAGCCTTGTTTTTCCCAAAGGGTATGACTATGCATTTTTGGCGTTTAACTTCAGGCCATGGCTCTGGCACCAGTTATCCATTTCTGTGAGGCCCTTCTGGAGGATATCTGTGTCAGATGTGTTTTCGACTATGGCCCAGTTTGCAGTCATCTGCAAACTTTGTCAGCCATAACCCTCCTGTGTTTGCTTGTACTTCAGAAAAGTAGATGCCGAACAAGAGTGGACCCAGGACTGAGCCCTGTGGGACACCACTTGTGACAGGCTTTGAGTCTGACATGGCTCCAGCAACTCTGACCCTGTGGGTTCTGTCACTTAGCCAGTTTGCAACCCATCTTGTGATGTATGGGTTTACATTCAAGCTGATGAGTTTTTCGATGATACCTGAGTGGGGTATTGTGTCAAGGCCTTTGCCAGGTCGAGGTAGGCTGTATGGACTGCCTTTCCCTCATCAATGGCCTTGGTGACTGTCTCGAAAAAGTCAACCAAGTTTAAGAGGCAGGATCTGCCTTTGACAAAGCCAAACTGAGTTGGATCCAAAGTCTGCAAGTTCCCTATGTCTTTATTTATGAGTTCCATTATGATCCTCTCCATGGCTTTGCAGATAAGGCTTGTCAAGCTAATGGGGCGGTAATTTCCAGGGTCTGTGGAGGCACCGCCCTTATGAAGTGGGACCACAGTCGGCGAGCGCCACTCCTTGGGTACGTATCCTGAGGTGAGGCTAAGATTAAACAGCTGTCCTAACTGTGGGTTTAATTCCTCATTGAGTTCATGAAGCACACAGCCGGGGACACCATCCGTCCCATGGATGCTGTGTTTTTGCCTTAGTGAGGGCAGTTCTCACCTGGGCGTTGGAGATGTTTGGGGGCTACAATCCTCTGGAATAGATATCTCTCCTTTTGGGGGAGGGGAGAAGTTTGCACTGAACCTGTCAGCCAGTATGTTGGCAATGTGTGTAGGTTCAGTAATTTTCACATCATTTTGAACTAATTCTGAGCATATCTGGGAGTTTCCTCCTAGGTTTCTAACATAGCTAAAGAAGGCCTTATGATTCTCTTTAGAGTCCTTGGCGATTTTTCTCTCAAAATTTGCCTTGGATGATTTTATGAGAGCTCTTAGTTTTTACTTATAATGATCAAAGGTGTCTTACCTTTCAAGGATTTTGCTCTATCTTGTAGTAGCTTCCTCCTTTTGTTGTAGAGCTTGTTTATGGCTGGGGTCCACCAGACTGGACGCTTGCCTTTGGTACAGAGAGTCTTAGTTTTGTTTGGGATTGCCTGATCCATGCAGTCCTGTAGGTGCTGGTAGAAGGCATTTGTAAGTGATTCAGCGGTTTGAGTAATGTTTACCACTGGCTCAGGGGCCTTAAAGGAGACCACACTAGTTTTTAGAAGTGTGAAATCGGCTTTTGAGAAGTTTTTCACTGTGGTCTTTTTTGTTTCAGGTGGGGGCGGGATGAGGACCTCCAGCGAGATTAGTTTATGCTCTGATCTCACCAGTGAGGGGTATACTTCCGGTGTTGAACATTTTGATCCCATGTTCGTGATGATGAGATCAAGTATGTTTTCTCCTCTTGTGGGGATGGTGACTAGTTGTTCCATGGCATTTGAGTTTATGAACTCCAGGAATCTTTGGGTTAGAGTGTTCGGGCTTGAGTAGTGTTCCCAGTCTATATTAGGGTAGTTAAAGTCACCTAGTATGATGGTGTTTGGAGATACATTTATCCCCTCCAATGTTTTCAGGAAGGCCATGTGAGGTTCCTGAGTTTGAGAGGGTGGCCTGTAACATGCTACAAATTGCAGAGCAGTCTTGCCTATGGTTAATTGCACCTGGATGGTCTCCGATGCATCATGCGTTGCCACCAACCTTGAGGTGTGGGTGTCCTTTATGAATATGGACCCCCCTCCTTTCTTGGTGTTGTCCGGATTTTGGGGCCGGAACGCATGATATGAGGTGAAACCTGTTAGTGCTGGGGTGCTCTCAGGAGCCTTGAACCAGGTTTCTGTCACAGCACAGACATCGATGTTCTCCATATTGAGAAGGGCCTCGAGTGCGTGCATCTTGAGATTGAGACTTCTGGCATTGAGCAGCATTACCCTTAGTTTTTTTCCTTTTTGGTGTTCTAGGGTGGTAGGTTTAGAATTTGAGCCTTGCCTAAAAAAGGCACTATGGGGTGGCAAAGCCTTTGCCAATATCCGGAAGCCCAGGGTGACAGGTGCAAGCCGTCCCTTGGAAGCAGCGTGGCTTGTCCAGCATGTCATCCCAGGCAGACAGACATTGGATCCCCTTTGAATGACACCAGAATTTAAGCCAATTATTAAAGCTGATCATCTTATCACTGTATTGTGGCATCATTCTAGGTGAAGGTAGGATACTGCTCAAGGTCAGGGTCATACCTGCCTGGGCTACATAATCAGAGAGCTCCTCGATGTCCCTTTTCATGTAGTCCAAGGAGGTACGTCTCAGGTCGTTGACACCAGCGTGGACAATGACTGAGTCGTACTTGTACCTGATGTTGAGAGACCTGAGTGCTTGCGTTATGTGGCGGATTCTAGCGCCTGACAGGCAGCTTACTGTGACCTTCTCTTTACTCAGTCTGGTGAGCGGGACGCCAGTGTGTCTGACTATGGAATCACCAATGACAAGTGTGTCTGGCATTTTGTTTGGCCTTAAGGGCTGTGACTGTTTGACACTCTGACTGTGTGGTCTATGTGTTGCATGTGTTGGGTCGTGAGGTGGTAGTTGTTTGGGTGTCTGCTTTGGTGGCCTCTGCTGTTTTGGTAAATTTTGATCAGAGCCTCCGAGTATGTCTTTGTGTGAGTATGTGTATGATTTGAAGTTGTGATGGTACCATGTGTGACTGGGTATGTATTGTGTGTGGTTACCTTCTCCTCCTGTCTGGTCTTGCCAGTCCTATGTTGAGAGAGCTCAGCCTCCAGTTTGGCCGTATAGTTGCATCTCTCGCATGTATTTGTGTTTTGTGGGAGAAGGAGAGGATTGTCTGTGTACATGAGGCAGTTGTAACATTGCCTCAATATTCCCAGGTTCACCAGTTGAGCTGGAGAGGACACTAGCAACTGATCCTCGACATACTAGAAGTAGTAGATAAAGAGACTTTCAAAGGACTCCGGGGGAAGTGGGTTTTAGGCTGGTGGGGTACTATCTATAATAAGAGTGCTTTATCAAGGTGCAAGTACTGTAGGAGTAAGTGCTAGGCTTTACAGATAGAGAATAGTCTACTTGGGAATCAAGTAGAGATGAACTTTTCAGTTATAGGATATGCTGGTTAGATCAGCAGTACAGCTCGAGGAAGGTAGTTTTAAGGGAAAATTGGAAGAGTGGAATTTAGATGGCCCAAATAGTTTAACCTTGTTTAACCGCCGCTGCTCTTGTGTGCAACAGTGGTAACTCCGTGCTAAATCGCGCTTACGCGCGTTTAGTGTGTTTTATAGCAGGGGGCTGAAGGGAGCTAGGAATTGGCCCAAAACGACCAATGGACTACTAGTTTCTGGCTGAAACTTCACCAAATCAGACAAAAAGGCCACTCAGTGCTTCCCACTCCCACTGGTAAGCAAAGAAACTTCCCTCCTTCCTAATAAGGCAATGGATCAGTAACAGGAACTAAAAACAAAGCCCAGGGATCAGCAACTCTGAAACTGGACTACTCTAGTTCAGTAAGGCGGGAAAACAAGAGATTTTTTTGTTTTATTACAGAGACAAGGAAAAAAAACAGACAGTAATTGCTGTAAATCGGCTAGCGACTTTAGTGTGTAGCCTACAGAAACAATTTGCAACAATTAGTAACTTAAAGTGCAATAAACAGTGTAAAATGCAGAAATCACTTAAAGTAGCAATAAAACAGGCGAAATGCAGTTGCTAGCTTAAATAACAGTGGGAAAGCCACAAAAATACTTATATCTGGTAGAAAGTCACTCTTTTAGCTCTCTGCTGCTTGGATCACTCTGCAGGCCACCACGAGGATCTGTGCTGAGTTGGTACAAGCTGGAAAATGCGTGTTTAGCGTGTTTTATAGCAGGGGCTGAAAGGAGCTAGGAATTGGCCCAAAACAACCAATGGACTACTAGTTTCTGGCTGAAACTTCACCAAATCGGACAGAAAGGCTGCTCAGTGCTTCCCACTCCCACTGGTAAGCAAAGAAACTTCCCTCCTCCCTAATAAGGCAATGAATCAGTAACAGGAACTAAAAACAAAGCCCAGGGATCAGCAACTCTGAAACTGGACTACTCTAGTTCAGTAAGGCAGGAAAACAAGAGATTTTTTTTGTTTTATTACAGAGACAAGGAAAAAACAGACAGTAAATGCTATAAATGCTGTAAATCGGCTAGCGACTTTAGTGTGTAGCCTACAGAAACAATTTGCAACAATTAGTAACTTAAAGTGCAATAAACAGTGTAAAATGCAGAAATCACTTAAAGTAGCAGTAAAACAGGCGAAATGCAGTCGCTAGCTTAAATAACAGTGGAAAGCCACAAAAATACTTATATCTGGTAGAAAGTCACTCTTAGCTCTCTGCTGCTTGGATCACTCTGCAGGCCACCACGAGGATCTGTGCTGAGTTGGTACAAGCTGGAAAAACGCGTGTTTAGCGTGTTTTATAGCAGGGGGCTGAAAGGAGCTAGGAATTGGCCCAAACGACCAATGGACTACTAGTTTCTGGCTGAAACTTCACCAAATCGGACAGAAAGGCTGCTCAGTGCTTCCCACTCCCACTGGTAAGCAAAGAAACTTCCCTCCTCCCTAATAAGGCAATGGATCAGTAACAGGAACTAAAAACAAAGCCCAGGGATCAGCAACTCTGAAACTGGACTACTCTAGTTCAGTAAGGCAGGAAAACAAGAGATTTTTTGTTTTATTACAGAGACAAGGAAAAAAACAGACAGTAAATGCTATAAATGCTGTAAATCGGCTAGCGACTTTAGTGTGTAGCCTACAGAAACAATTTGCAACAATTAGTAACTTAAAGTGCAATAAAAAGTGTAAAATGCAGAAATCACTTAAAGTAGCAGTAAAACAGGCGAAATGCAGTCGCTAGCTTAATAACAGTGGGAAAGCCACAAAATACTTATATCTGGTAGAAAGTCACTCTTTTAGCTCTCTGCTGCTTGGATCACTCTGCAGGCCACCACGAGGATCTGTGCTGAGTTGGTACAAGCTGGAAAAATGCGTGTTTAGCGTGTTTTATAGCAGGGGGCTGAAAGGAGCTAGGAATTGGCCCAAAGCGACCAATGGACTACTAGTTTCCGGCTGAAACTTCACCAAATCGGACAGAAAGGCTGCTCAGTGCTTCCCACTCCCACTGGTAAGCAAAGAAACTTCCCTCCTCCCTAATAAGGCAATGGATCAGTAACAGGAACTAAAAACAAAGCCCAGGGATCAGCAACTCTGAAACTGGACTACTCTAGTTCAGTGAGGCGGAAAACAAGAGTTTTTTTGTTTTATTACAGAGACAAGGAAAAAACAGACAGTAAATGCTATAAATGCTGTAAATCGGCTAGCACTTTAGTGTGTAGCCTACAGAAACAATTTGCAACAATTAGTAACTTAAAGTGCAATAAACAGTGTAAAATGCAGAAATCACTTAAAGTAGCAGTAAAACAGGCGAAATGCAGTCGCTAGCTTAATAACAGTGGGAAAGCCACAAAAATACTTATATCTGGTAGAAAGTCACTCTTTTAGCTCTCTGCTGCTTGGATCACTCTGCAGGCCACCACGAGGATCTGTGCTGAGTTGGTACAAGCTGGAAAAACGCGTGTTTAGCGTGTTTTATAGCAGGGGGCTGAAAGGAGCTAGGAATTGGCCCAAAACGACCAATGGACTACTAGTTTCCGGCTGAAGCTTCACCAAATCGGACAGAAAGGCTGCTCAGTGCTTCCCAATTTACCAACAGTTTTTTTGGGATGATAGATATCCAGGAGTAATTGGTTGGAGGTGTGGAGGATACATGTAGGGATACCAGAGAGGGATTGGCAGGTGGATGGTTTGTGTACTACAGTGTGTGATTTGTAACTGTGAAAGTAGAAGTTGTTGAGGGAATTCTAGCCATTGGAAAGCATTAAGTGCAAGGCAGTCATGAGAGTTGTGATGAGAAATGGTGGCAAATCTAGCTACTTTGTTGTAGGGTTGTTGGAGTTTGGACAAGGTTCTAGACTGTATGTTAGTGAGGATTTGGGCATCATAGAGGAAGGATGGGAGGAGAAGAGACTGAGCCAGGGAGAGTCTGGCATTGGGAGTTAGAAATGTTCTATTATGGTAAAGAAGACCTAGTTTTTGGTGTTTTTTATATGATTTGCAGGACTTGTAAGTTAAATTTCAGCTCATCGTGTATGATGGTACCTGGGAGCTTAAGTGTGGGGTTCAGGTTCTATGATGGTCATAGGAAGATGTGATGACAAAGATTAATTTAGGTTGAGAGAGAGAAGGAGGAAGAAAAAGCAGTAGTTTAGTTTTGGGGGGTTTAAGATGAGTTGATTATCAAACAGACATTTTTCAGTGGTCAGAAAGGCAGCTTAGGTCTGTGTGTGGAGATCTGAGATGTTAGTGGAGATGGAAATGAGAGTGGAATCATCCGCATATTGTATTAGGGAGGATAGTTTACAAGATGCATGAAGATCATTTGTGAAAATGTTAAACAGAATGGAACCTTGGCATACACCAGATGTGACAGGAAGAGAGGGGGAGCAGGAAGAGAGCCATCTGACTGACTGTTCCCTATTGGATAGGTAACTAGTGAACCACTGAAGTGAGGGAGGGGAGAGATTAACAAGTTTAGATAGAAGAATAGGGTGAGAGACAGTGTCAAAGGCTTTGGAAAGGTAGAGAAAAAGACAGGATATGAGTTGGTTATTATCTCTATCCTCTACTACTTTATGGATAAAAGATAGAAGGGAAAGCAAAGAGAAAACTTCAACATACCACCAGGCTAAAAACATAAAAGTTTCATCCAAAGGAAACTGGTCAGCGCTTTCAGGTAAAACCCTTCATCAGACAATGTTTTCTCTTTGCTTGGCTTGTTTTTATTCTAACAGACCTTTGGTGCCATAGTATCTGGTTTGTTTTTATCATACAAAAGATAGAAGGGTGGTAGTTGTGCTGTGGTATAGTTGAAAACCATGTTGAGTGAGTGACAGAAGGTTTTCCTGAAAGAGAAAATGTAGTAGCTGAGTATGAATGCATTTTTCAAGTATTTTAGATAATGGAGAAAGAATGGCTATACGTCTGTAGTTTGATGGGTCAGTAGAATTCCCCCCTTTATGCAGACGAATGGTGAAGAAGGATTTCTAAACATCAGGGCAAAGGAAATATGGCCGATGATGTTACCAACTGAACAACGTCCTCTCTACATAGCATTTCTGCGACTCCAGTAGATGCTAGTGAATCAAACAGTTTGGCAATACAGAATGGAGCCAGGAAGGACAACATCCAAGGGGCTGGGCACACGATCTCCGCTAATGGTTTATTACCAGGAAATGCAGGCATAAGCTTAATCAGTACACCCTACCCCATCAGAACCCCAACTTTTCAGCAATGATCACAAAGTAGAGGCAGGCAGAAATGGAAAGCTTCAATAGAAGACAACCACACGCTAACTCTGAAAAAAATGAGGCAAGGACAGAATCAACTTTAATATGGAATATATCTAAACGGACACTTACTATTGATGAAACAAATGTACTTAATAAAGGTATGACATTTATACCTGCTAATAGAATGACTTTAACAGAGAATGTAATAGAGTTAAAAACATTTACACGTAACTTAATGTTGAAAATTCAGTTTGGGAAAGTCATAGCACCATCTAATGATTTAAAGCTGTTTAGAAAAAATAGCACATATATACCAAAAAGCAATAATGTGGTTGAAACATTTGAGAAAGCATGTTTAAAAGACATTTATAAATTGCATGATGAGAGAGCAAGAACTAAGGATTTTGTGAGCTTGACTAAAAATAAAAGAATGGCACTAGAAAATTTATGTCATAATCAATCCATCTCTATACGCTCTGGAGACAAAGGGAGGACTGTTAGTAGTCATGGACTATGACTTTTATAGGGAATCTATGTACCAAGGTATATGAAATGATAGATGCAGACAGGATAAAACATTGTATTGGTACTATAAGAAATAATGTATTTGACTGCCTGCAGTCTAGAATTATAGACCTGGAGCTTTATAACTATTTTAGTGTAGATCAACCCATTATACCTATAATCCAAGGACAGCCCAAGATACATAAACATCCATGCAATCCCCAATGAGACCTACAGTCGCAGGACAATGATGTAGTACTGAACCCTTATCAATATTTGTAGAGCAACATGTTAAACTCTTGTTGGCAAAAAATAAATATGTACTAAGGGACACAAAACACTTTTTGAATGATTTATACAAACATGTTAAACACATACCACCTACTAAACAATGTTTGTTGGTAACTCTAGATGTCCTAACACTCTTCACAGTAATTCCTAATGACATGGGATTATGTTTATGAAACAGTATTTGATGGAAGATGGTACATATACCATTAAAGTTATAGACTTATTATGTCTATTAGTAGAGCTGATATTAGAGAATAACATCTTATTTGAACTACAACTCTATAAGCAAATTGATGGCATAGCTATGGGCACCTCATGTGCCAATAGCTATGCCAACATTACTATGGCTGTGTGGGAGAATCAACATATTTTGAAGAAATATACGAGTAATATTGTTTTCTATCAGAGATTTGTGGACAACATCTTTCTCTTGTGGGAAGGAGGGGCCACAGGACTTACTACATTCCTGAGTTCTATCAATAGTAGTACTCATTTTCTTAAATTTACTGCTCATACCTGTAATACATCTATAGATTTTTTAGATGTCAGTATACATAGGACACCTGAAGGTAATTTTGAAACAGAAATCTTCAGAAAGTAGTGTTATAGTAATACATTTGTTTAACAGAACAGCATGCACCCACAACATGTATTTAAAAATGTAATGAGAGGACAGGCCCTTAGGACATCAAGACTTACAGCTTAGGATGACAAGTTTAAAAATGAGCTGTCCAGTTTGGGAAATAACTTCATAGAGAGGGGATATGCCAAAAAGTAAGTAGAACAAGTAAGAACAGCACTTAGAGCAAGGGAGAGGAAGGGACAACCCTACTTCACTAGCACCATGAATAATGAAATAATAATGAAAGTCAGCGCATAATGTTATGAGACTGCCAGTCACTTATCTCAGTAACATTAAGTTACTTTTAGATGTCTAGGAAAGAAATTGGAATATATTGTGTGCAGATGAACATGGAAAAGGGGTAGTGGGAGATGTCCCCCAATATGCTTACAAAAATAAAAAATCCCTGAAGAGAATTCTGTGTGGTCCAGAAAACGTGCAGACAAATAAAAGAGATGTAGTCCAACATGAATATGGAGCCTTCCCATCTAAAAAATGCAGTCATTGCAAGTGCTTAGATACCATTGGAAAATGTTTACAAAATGTTTACATCCAGACACTATTTCAGATTAATAGCTGACTGTAGTACCACTGATCTGGTATATTTGGCATACTGTGTAGTATGCCACTCTTTCTATGTGGGTATGACTACACGTAGGTTGAGGGATCGTGTAAGAGAGCACCTATATGATATCTCCAGACAAGCTGAAATAAATGCATTAGCAAAACATGTCTTAGAGAAAGGCCAAGAACATAATTTTAAATTTATGGTTATTGAAACTCTATCCCCGGGACACAGAGGGGGGGACATGAGGAAGAAGGTTGAAACAAAAGAGTTGGACTAGATTATTAGAATGTGTGCTAATATGGGCAAGGGATTTAATGAGAAAATATCTATTAAGCCCATATTGTTGAATAAACCACTTCCAAGGTAATCCATACAAAATATAATGTTTTAATATGGTAGATACTTACATTTTTTATTTGTACCTTATATGTTTTATATTTATACTAATCATGGTTATCTTATGCAATATATTCATTTAATGGAATATGATATGATATAGGGGTGACTTAGCACTTTAAAAAACTTCTGCAAGTTTAATTGCATCGATTCTTCCATTGGCTGAATTAAATAGCTGATTGTTATCTGTGATGATTGTCTGATGAAATAGCTTACAGCTGCAAAAGCACTCACCCTTTACTCTGTTCATTAAAGATTTTAAGATTGTATGTGTCGTGGTCTGGAACCTTCTCTTTTTACTTTTTGTACTTGCATTTTGTTGCTCAAGGATCCATTTGCCTGCATCACTATCTGATTTTGGATTACTATGGTATAACGTTCCTTAAAATCATAAGATGCTTTTACTATATAAGTGCTGAGATTTCTGTCTTTGACTTAATAAAGTTGTTTCAAAACAAAAGAAAGGGAGCTCTGTTCCTCTGAAAGAGGCAGATACCATCATCCAAGCAAAGAATGGAACTGTAAAATGGACTACAAATCCAGAGAATGTAGATACTCATCTGGGATTGGGGAATTTTCAGTCAGGAGTCATAAAAGACAGAAATATATCCAATACAGTCAGCTTTACCCTGCAGATGAAATGGGAAAGAATGAGTGTGAATTAAGCAGTGGTTGTGAGCTCCTATCTACAAGAGTTTCCACAGAGATCACTGAAGCTCACAAACTAGTACCTGCACCACTGTTCTCAACAAAGGAGAGTACAGACTGAGGAGTAAGCCACGTGACAAGTCAAAGGTATGCAGGGATAAGGTTGCTTCTGTGATTAACCTGAAAGAAAGGCTGGTAAGTTTGACAGGGGGAGCAGTGTCACAGTAACCTGGAAATAAATATCATGGAGCCTTTATTCTGTCATATGTCTCTCTTAGTGGGTGCCATCTGTGCAGAAATAGAACTGAACTTTAACAGGGACTTTTTTAGTCTAAGGAAATGGTTCAAACAAATGTGATGCACCATGAGGATAAAATAATTATGGCTAGAAAGAAGCACAATGTGCCAGGATTTGTCCATCTATGCCACAGTTCATAACTTCATATAATTTCCCATCAAGTTAATATTTTAGCTGTCTTTAAAAATGATGATGACTGCTTGCTTTTAATCGTTCATCCATATCTTGCCTTAGGTAAGCAAATACACCAGTATAAAAGGCACAGACACAAGCAGGTTTAAATGTGGTTCACACAGTTTACTTATGGCTGGGCAGAAATGGAAATAAAAGAAGTTAAGGAAATGAATAACTGAGAGAACAAGATGCAGGATTCACTGACAGGGGGAATGAGTGATTGTTGCTGCAAGTGTTCCACACTCATGAGAAGGTAAAGGTGTCTGGAGAATTCAATATGGGGTGGAAAGATGACAATGCCATTTTAATGCCTGTGAAGGATAACTTTAGGTGCCATATCCAAGTGTGAAAAGGTTCAAGGCTTAGTGGTTACAAAAATATTGTCTTTTAAAGGGTGGAGACTACATAAAGAATCCACTTCCTGCAGAAATAATTCCTTTCTTTTGTCTCTCCCCCCCCTCACCTTCAGGTATCATTCTTCAACACTCTACCCGTTGCCCCATATCCATCATCGGGTCTACCAGCCACCATACTAGCCCCTCAAGAATTTCTCCATTTCAGGGCTGAGGCTGATGCAGAAGTTAAGGAAGTCCTTGAGAACTGGCGGACTACTTTGATGGGGAGGGTTGTTTTCTGACCTCACAATTCCCTGCTCCCTTCTATGTATTCACCAACCTTTGTCCAAGGGCTACTTAGGGAGTGCCATGGTCAAACTCTCTCCCTCTCGGAATGTGTTTGTCCATCCCTCCCTGCCAGCACCTCAGATGCCTGAGACACTAATTGAACCTGGGTCACCTGGGCCATAGTTAGGGCTTTATCCCTCTATCCCATGCACCGACATGGATGTCTTTCTTACACATTGCTCTTTACCACAAGAGCCTGTACACCCATATTTAAGAAAATATTCTAGTCAAAAGGAAAGCAAGGAGATGAATATTGAAAGGAATGGTTGGTGTTAAAAGGAGTCTCTAAATCTGAAACTCTAAATTCTAAATTCTAGACACCCATCAGAGGCAAGCTGAATGAAAGGCTCCACTTTCCTCTCCTAACTCTAGCCAGCACACTAGATGTTATTCAGACACAGGTGACAGGTAAATAAGTAAACAACATAATACAGTAAGACAATTAAGATTATACTATTAAAATGCACATGTTAAAAATGGTGTAAAATACCTTCAGCCTATCCTAGAGGGACAGCTCATTTCAGCTATAACTTTTATACACTCCCTCCATAGCCCATGGAGCCTCAGGCTGTTCGCAGCTTCCCCATTCACCCATTTCTTAAGACATGGCTGCACATGAATTAACCTGTGATGAACTGCAAGATTCCTGGTGTCCAACAGAGGTTACAGAGGCACTAGGTTTCCCCACAATTTCGCCCTGGATGGGAGCACTTGCCATTGGTCACTTCATCCTATCCCATGCCCAGCCATACCAGCAACTCAAGTTCATTCTCAAAAGTGGGTTGCCAGTAGAACATTTCACCTATATTTATATAAAATGTGTTTTATTGTGGTTTCATGATTTTCATTTTTACCTTTGTATTATGTACTGAATAAATACTAGTGTATGTTTTGAAAGTATTTTGTATTTGTTTATAATGAGTTTGTGAAGTGCTTTTCATATAAAAAATGTTAGTAAGTAAAACATCTTGACACATGAAAAAGTAGAAAAAACAGAAAGTCAGAATAAATCCACATTAATAGTCTATGTAACAGAAGTAATACTGGAATGTACACTTATTCTGCTAAGTTAGGCATGGCAGGACATACTGTATCCAGCTGGTGTAATGACACTACACAGATGTGTAGAATTTATGGGTCGCTAATATTCATTATTTGCTACCATGCTTTTAGTTTGAGCTATGTCTTGTCATATTCGTGATGTACCACCATGATCATTTTATTTTTGAATCACCAAACTTTCATGTGGACAGTGCAGTGGACAGCATTGCTGCTTCACCGTGCTTGGTTTTCTAGTTCAGTTCTTGTCTAGGATGCCTTCTGTGTGGTATTTGTTTATCCTCCCTGTGTATGCTATTTTTTTGTTCCTAGATGTTACTATTTCTTCACACATCCTAAAGATGCACTGTAGGTTAACTGTCATTCCTCCACATTACCATAGGAATACATGTCATATGTGAATGACTCTTTCTTGCCAAGTACTGGGACAGGATTAGATCTTCCACTTTCCATTCAGTAAATGCTAGCATTGTCTCTCTCTCCCTAAACCCCTAAACTGGATTAATCGGGTGACTGAGAATGAATGAAAATAAATTAATGATTTTTTTGTGGTTTTTAATCATTTCTAAACACCATCCATGGCAAGTGGAAGACTAATGCAGTCATTACATGGTCTTTGTCCTTGTTGTATTATCATTTCAAATGAAAAAAAAAAGCCTGGCATGCTAAAAATGCAATGAAAAAAAGTCTGTTCAAACCCTCTTCATGGAAAAAAAGAAATTCCCCTATAAACATCTAGTACTTGGTTGTCTAAATACTTTAAGAGATAAAGTTTGTCCATATTGTCAGGTTATTTATACAGTTTAAAAATTACAGCAGTCTATAAAACCATGGCAGGCCAAGATGAAAAATAAAACGTACACATAAACAAATATTAATCTTGCTTTTGAGCCAAGACTGTCAAAAAGGACAAAAGGTAAAGAAAAACAAAAGACGCAGTGTTAGTAAAATATAAATAAGATCACTGTGGTTTTTAAGCTTTGTAAAAAGAATGTAAACAGGGAGGGAGGAATCTCCAAAAAATAAGTGAAGAATAAACTAGGAAGGTCATAGTACAGTTACCATTAAAGATAGTAATCATAATAACATATCACCTGTGACAACTTAATCTCTTTTGGCTTGAAAAGCTATAGTGATGCTGTACTTGACAGATATGTACTATTAAACCTTAATGCTGGAATGCACAGCTCATCCACATAGTCAGACACATAAAGCCGCATGCAGAGATAAAAACAACATGTCACACACACACACACACACACACACACACACACACACACACACACACACATATCAGGCATGCATGCACACTTTCCCCACAACTACTGATGCATGTAAAATGTACTTCACATGAAAAGGTCAGATTAAAAAGTTTTCAGTTTAAATGTATTTCTGCTAACTTTAGCAGAACCAGATGAGTTCATCAGTAGTATGGCTGGTGTAATGAGAAATGGGTTAAATGTGGAATACTTTTTCCAGCCCCAAAGCAACAATCTCTATTAGGTTTAATGCTTGGAAGAGAATAACTCTTATTTATTTCAACATGCTGACATGCAAGATTCTCAGCCTGCAATTTGCCTAACATGCTGATGATCTGATACTTACCCTATGCATCCAAGACAAATGCTATCCAAAATAATTTCCAGTCTGACTTGTTTAATACTGCAAATGGATAACTGCTCACCTTTTGTATGTGAATGAAGGCATAAGCCAAACTATGCCATACAACATTCGCAATAAACAACCTCCTTCTGTTCCACTTATTCTAAATCGCAGTCACCTTTATAACAGCCAAAAATAAAAAGTTGGAGAAAACAATGGGGCATCTGCATTGAGCTTAGCATAACATCAGGCAAGCACACTACTGGAATAATAAAAAAGAACTCACTTATTAGCTAAAATTGACCTACTGTGTAGCAATTCTAACACCTGAAGCCAAAAATGAAAATACCAATGTTTTTTTATCAAAGGACTTGAATATTCTCCCCCACTTTTTCCTCTTGAATGTATTAAAAATGTTACGGTCCTGCAAATTGTCCTGAAAAGCAGCACCTGCACCAGTTTGTTTACCCTTACTGGAACTGGTTGGATACCTATCACTCAACAAGCTAATGTCCTGCTTAGCTCTATTGTACACAATGCTTTATTCGGCTCTTACTGTCTATCTGTTGCCAGGATACTGGTCATAACAACTACTTCTGATGACTTAGATCACAAAGTGGTAATGTGCAAACCATCATTTTATCTGCTGATTAATGAAATTGAGCTATTCAACTTGGCTCCCCAGATCAGAAGCTCCATCCTTATTCACTTAGGAGTATTGCTGAGTATGTTACATGTAGGAGTTAATCAATGAACTGTGCTGAATCTACTCACTGTGAATACAGTCATGGTTAATTCCGTTGTTTGAGATAACACCCCCAAACCTCATTATCCTCTTCTTTTTTTTTTTTTTTTTTTTTTTTTGCCTGATGAAGCCTATCTGGGTGGAAGCGTCTTCTGCACTTGCAACTTTTTAAGTACATTTGTGGATTTTTAAATTTGTGGAATAAGCAGCAACTTTTTAAGTATGTTGTGGATTTCAAATTTGTGGAATAAGCATTTCTAACTACATTATGGATTTTAAACTCTTAGAATAAACAAGTATTACTTTTAGGAAAAGTAACTCGTCAAGTAAGTTGTGGACTTTGAATTTTTTGAATTAACTACTGTTTATCCCTGTTAATGGTTCCCATTACTTTTTTGTTTTGCTAGTCTTCCCTTATTAGTAACAGACTTGCCACTGCACTAATACTGTTGTTTTACTTTAACTCATAACCTTAGATCAGAGAGTAATAATGTGCAAACCATCCCTTTATCAGCTGATTAATGAAATGACGCTCTTCAACTTGGCTCCCCAGCTTTGAAGTTCTGTCCTTATTCACTTAGGAGTATTGCTGAATATTTTACATATAGGAGTTAATCAATGAATATACTGAATTTACTCACTGTAAAACAGTCATGGTTAATTCTTTTCTTTGAGATAATACCTCCAAAACTTAGCAAATACACACACACACACACACACACACACACACACACACGCACACAAATATGTGTGTGTGTGCGTGTGTGTGTGTGTGTGTGTGTGTGTGTGTGTGTGTGTGTGTATATATATATATATATATATATATATATATATATATATATATATAAAATATATATATATATCTATATATATATATATATATATATATATATATATATATATATATATATATATAGGCACAAACACGCACACAGAATTTTGGAATAAAGCAAAAGCCATTTACTGTTCCATCAGAAAAGAATAATGTCTGCACCAACCAAACACCCTTAGAAACCACTAAACACTTACTACTCGGGTTTATGGCAAGATAAGCAACTAAACTTTCAGTAGTGCATAGAAAACAAATTAAAATAAAATCCAAAATCAACTCAAAACTCTTTGGGTTACTAAAAGTTCTCATTTACTGATACCCAAAGGCAGAGCAAAAATTGTGAAATTTCCACAGCTTTTAAAAACTTTTGTTTTCTTTGAAAACCACAAGCAACAATAACAGTTGACTTACCTCTCTTTCCTTATAGCAGGGCACCACTACCAAGTTTTGTCTCAAGCTAAATGGCTTCAGACACATCAGGAAAATGTCCTCTTCCTCTCCTCTGCGCTATTATTTATAAAATGTTCATTCTTGCATCCCTCCCTTTCTTTACAAATCATCTCACTCCCATAGACTTCAACCTACAACCTCAGATCTGTTCCATCCTCTACACCCTCTCTTCAAACACATGAAACTACAATACATCACATAGACCACAGCCTTTCAGTAATGGCTCCTCAATGCTGGAAATCTGTTCCCCTTGAACAAAAACAAATTTCCAACTACACTAAATGCAGATCCTACCTAAAAATACTTATAGAAACTTATCTCCTGCAAATATTTTCAACACCAAACTTTTACCTGGGACTAACACCCTTTCACTCACTTCCACCTAAAATCTATCTGCCTTAAATGACCGAGCACCACACAATATATCTTTCTCTCAAGAAATAAAGCATTTCTATTCTATTTTCATATCTAACCCTTCTCTTGTTTTATTTTCTTCCAGCTTTTCTTTTTTTTTGTTCCCTTTTCTATTCCCTCCAGTTTGCACTCTCTGTATTAATGTACTGTAAATTTCTTGTTGCATAAAGACAATGACTGTGCTTAGCTTACCAACCAACTTTTCTTGTTATTTGAAATACTATATATGAATATCACATGATTGTATCAGATCCCATCCCTGCCTTGCTTGTTTATTCTTCATCTTGTCTTTTATCAATGTTTCTGTTCTTTGTTTTTGTATTTTTCCCAGGTTGAGCCTGAAAATGCTCCAGGCGGACCAGCACCCTACCCATATTAACAAAAGATCAATAAGAAATAAAATAAATAAAAAAAAGTCCTTGCTTATAACTTACTCGGATGTTCTTTGGATTTATTTAACTGTAATGTAACTGAGCTTAAAATCATTAAATACTGCATGACTGTTTTTTCACTGAAATTAAATATCGCATTTAAAATTCTAGTAATATTTTTATTGTTCCGTATGTTATATATGTATGCTACTTTAAGGGAGATGTCTTTAGTCAGACACTAATACTATATTGTCATTCTACGACTCTGTTCCACTTCAGAGCTGAAACTAATCTTCAGAAGAGTTAATATACTTACCAGGGAATACAGAAAGAACTCCACCACTGGCAGTAACAGCTGCAGCCATAGACACTGCTTTTGTGATTGTAGAAAATGCAATTAAAAGGCATGTTTGCAAAAATGAGGGAAGATTTCATTATCATCTAATTTGTATGTCTCTGAATTACCACTAGTGCAAATCAGCATTTTCCTGTGGCAGTCACCACTGGTGGCTCATGCACTGGATTGGGACAAGCACCCATCATTCACTCTCCTATGTAACTGAACACATTTGAACAAACACAAAGACATACACACACACACATACACACACACACAAGCACATACGCACACACACACACACACACACACACACACACACACACACACACACACACACACACACACACATACAGACACACGCGTGCCCGTGCACACACACACACACATACATACAGACACACACACACACACACACACACACACACACACAAGCACATACACACACACACACACACACACACACACACACACACACACACACATATACATACAGACACACACACATACACCAACACACATATATACATACAGACACACACACACACACACACACACACACACACACACACACACACACACACACACACACACACACACACACCCACATGCATACACACACCAACATACCTCTTACCAGTCCTCGAGTGTAAATGCCTTAATACAGGTATTTCTGGGGATGAGTGCATGGCTAATTAGTGTAGGCTGCTCCCTCAGAATGCCTCTGCAGAGACAGACCTTCACATGGCTGTACCAAGGTGTTAGAGCTGTACCTTAATTGGAAATTGTTACTACAAGGGGTAAAACCATCTAAACCCTCACAGTAACTATTCAGAATTCCATCAACAGTTTAACAAATCAATCTTTGGTGTTGGTATGCATTCTATAATAATAATATCAGTCATTACATCACAAAGCAAAAAGGGTTCAGACGTCACATCACCTTACAACAGTATTGTCTGTGGTGTTTTTCATATAAACATTTCTCTTTTATACTTATACACCGTGGATATTTAACTACATTTGAAATATCTAGGTACTTTTACAGGACACCTGTATTTCTTGGCACAGAAAAGAAGTCAGCTAGAAAAGCACTCTTTGATTACTATTTATCACTGCAGTGAATAAACATTCCTTGTTCTTGCAATACTTTATTTTTATATTTATGTATTTTTATTTTATTTTTATTTTTCTTACTTATTACTCTCCAGCTATTGTGGGGCATAAGCTCCATCCAAACTTCCATTTTAGATAAGGCTGCAGCCAATGACTGCAATACTTATCTCTAAGAAATAATGAGTGGAAGAAACTGAAGTAAAAGAAATAACCCATTGTATACTTGCACAGATGGAGTGATGCTATAAGCTGTACAGTAAAAGTTAAAATTAAAACAAAAATAAACTGTTCCATGGTGTGGAAGGTGGAATCTCAGAATCCATCTCATGTGATCTGAGTTTGATTAGTGGGCCTAGTGCTGGAGGAACCTATTGGTAGATGTAGAATGGGAACAGGAAGAAACTGCTGTATTGCCTTTGCTGGAACGGGTACTTATGAAGGTCCCACTGTAGTTGCACTTTCTGGGAAGTCAGACGTACACGAAGGGCAAGACTTTAGTGGTGCAATCCTAGCAGGGAGAACTTCATATTCCAGCAAGGTAATGCAGATATACACAAGCATGCACTTAGAACAGGCACCTTTTCCATGCCTGTTGGCCAAGACAGGGAGTGAGGTAGGAGCATAAAAAAATGCTATAACCATTGCGGGTGCTGACTATAATCCCTGGCTCTCGACTCACTCACATGCTGTCCTTGAATGTTTTAGAATAGGGACAGACAAAAAAAGCCTATAGGAGATAAGGGCTTAATGGTCCTTGGAAAAATGGTGGCCAGAAAATGTTAAATATTAAATAAAAAACTGAATTGAGAAGAAATAATAAGATATGGACAATATCACAACTTTTTTCTTCAGTTTGTTTTACTTCTATACTTTGTGTGATGCCATAGCTTTTAACTGTGCTTTTCTTTTTTCCTCTCTTTTCTCTTGTAGTTTCCTCTTTCCTTATTTGGTCTGTAAATTTAAAAATGATATAATCTGCGAGCATATATATAACAGTACTATGGAATAACATCAGTAATAAAAGTACTTCTCCACAGTTCTTCTCCTGTCCTCATGCAAATAAGATGGAAAGTAAAAAGAAAAAAAAAACCAGATATTGCAATATTCTACAGTGAAATCACTTTAAAAAGTGGTACAAGGTCCCATGAGAGAAAGTTAATTCGCTGGGGGACTCTGTTCTTCTGCAGATACAATTGTGAAGGGTGTTTTTTCTGGTTTCACTTCATAATCGCAAATTACTGAAAGCTCAAAATTCAGTAACCCGAGACAATGAAGCTGAAAACCAGAATGCTGAAAGTGCATAAAAGTGAATTTGAATATCTCAAATCCGTGCATATGCATTTCCGGTATGTCGAGTGCAGTGTTATGGTGCCTGAAATTGCAGGTGAGTGAGTGTTTGTGTGTGTTTTTGTATGTTGCATGCGTGGGTAAGGGTAGGGAGGTGTAAGTGTGAGTGTGAGTGTTGGATTTGTTGTTGTTTGTGTATGTGTGATGTGTATTTGTGTGCGAGCGAGTAGAGGATGGCTTGGTGTGAGTGTTTCTTTTTGTTTATGTTATGTGCGACCTCGGAGTTGGTATACTTAAGTAGGGGAGGTGTGGGGGTGCAGGGGGACTTGGCCCCTGCTTATATGTAGTGCAGGGCTGTGTGGTTTGTGTGACATGGGTGGAGTGGTGTGTATGGTAAGTGGTGTATGGTGTATGTATGTTCGTGATTGTGTGTTTCGGGATTGTGGTTTCTGTGTTGTGAATGGTTCGACTTCATGGTCTCAGGTTACTGAATTTCGAGGTTTCATTAATTCGAGATTATGAAGTGAAACCATTTTTTCTCTATTCTTTGCTCCTCACAGCTGACCAATAGTTGCCCTTAGGTCCACTCCTCATTCATCAGGTCCACTGAGCTAACCTCTCCTCCCCTGGACTAACACCACCCCATTTACAGGGATGATGAAGAGATCAGGACACCTGTGCCAGAATCCTATCGCTGTCAAGAAGTCTTTTATAATATTCTACCACTGTCCTACAGACAATGCCCTTAACATGTCCCCTGAATTCACTATGAATAGGCCATGATGCGTACCCAAGTGTACTCTAAGCCCCTTTGGATGGGTTTAAACAAGCTGAGTCCTTAACCAAACCCAGATCATCTGGGTCATAGTCTGTGCTTTTTCCATATATATCATGCAGCTGGCTTGAGTGAAGGGACTTCCAGGGACAGAAGGTACCTGCTTATTGACATGTAATGAAGGGAGAAGAAACAAATCACAGTCAGGAAAATTTTATAATTCATTAGAACAAAGCTACAGTGTGCTAACCACAGTTTCACCATCTTAGTACCAAAACAGTGGCACTCTCTACTTAACCATATTAAAGACCTCACTGACTAAAACAACTTCAGACTCCAATTTTATAAATGTCAAGTCCCGATATCTGGACAAATAGATTCTTCACCTTGCTTTGCTGGAAGATGCACTGATATTGCTGTAGTAACATAAATATGGTGCATGACAATACATGACTGGGATGTAAACATAGTAAAGCCCATGATTTGAGAGAGGAACACTGGAATTTCCTCTGTATAAGGTAATGGATGGAAGTAAAGCAACAATGTAAGAGCCTGTATGAAGGAAAAGAGCCCCTTTGAATCATACCGGGACATAGAAATAGCAGCAAAATTTGTAGAACTGGTGTATATGGGAAAAACTGTAGAACTGGTGTATATGGGACTATTACTCATAGAAATTAAAAGGACAATAATAGAAGGCATCCTTAATGTGTCAGAGAACTGAGTATTGTTGATGGAGGACTTTATTGTGCCATTTGTTAATTGTAGCTCTTGGGATGTGGCCACATCTAAAGAGGAGGAATATGCTTGATGCCCTGTGGGGTACATCTCCAAAAACTAAGAATAAAAAGATCAGTAATGTTGGACATGACTTCAAATGAGGGTGAAAGAGGATCACAGATCTTTAAGCAGGCAACTATTTGGAGATAAACAAACATAGTAGTTTACAAACAATTTAACCATAGCCAAGCCAGTCAAAAGTGAAGGCTCTGGAATTCAGAAGGAATGATTTAAACAAAACAGAAGAGGACCTCAAAACTGCTCAAAGAAAATGCATGAAGTTGATGCACTACAGCACCAGAGATGTATCTAAACTGCCATTACATGCATAACTTATTCTATGAACAAATATGCAAATATACAATAGGAGGAAAAACAACTGTTTTTCTTAAATGAGGTTGCATTAAAGGTTAAAGAAAACATACACCATTTAAGAAACATAGTATCACACACAGAAGGAGAAAAGCAGAGGATGTCAGCTAAAGCTAAGTGCAGTCAAGACTTCAGATGCAGAAACTGAGGAAAAAAAACAGCCACGTATACCACTATCCTACAGAAAGCCTAGAATAAATTTTGATAGACAACTAACCATTGATGGGGTTAAGGTTGAGGGCTGTAGATCATGTGAAGCTGTTCCTTCTGTCAGTATGTAATTAACACCAAAGAGTTTTCAGCCATCAGTGCACCAAATGTTTATCAGATTGAGAAATATATCACAAGTACATCTATTGGTATTATATATTTAGTGTTTTGTACCTCTCATTCTTTTTATGTGGGTAAATCATCTAGGATGTTCAAACATTGCATGTCTGAACACTTGAGTGACATTCGTTGTGGTAGGATAAATAATGCTTTATATAATCATTCAGAGGTACATAAAAAGCCAGTTAAAATTTTCTGGGTATTGATGTTTTTTTTAATAAAAATGTAGATTGGAAGAATGTATTATCAAAGAAGTTATACATATACATAGTTAATTTAGAGGCATTATTTAAGCATCATTTGAATGAGCATTCATAGATGCATCAGTTTGCATCAGATGATTATTAATGATCTATGCCTTTAAGAGATGAAATGGTGCCATTGAAGCTTTCTAAAGGTAACTGCTTTGGGAATAATGTTTCATTTCATGGTTAATTGTTACTGATGAAGATACTTTAGTAATGAAACCAGTTTAACTGTTCCTGGTTTCTGGTTTCACGATTGCAATAAATGGATTGACACAGTTCGGTGCCTATACATCAAACAAAAAGACAGGAAAACTTGTAAAAATTCTTAATGTAGTAAAGACAATAATAATAGTTATGTTAACTAAAACGGAGGTGTGGACATAAAAAGTAAATTAAAAAGCAGGAACACTAAATGAAGTTGAACTCAGTATTTATGAAAGAAAGGAAGGGAAAATTACCAAAACCCTAGAATGTGGATGCATCTATAAAAAGGAGGTCAGTCTAATTCCTTTCTTAAATAAAAGGGTTCTAAATAGTCTTAAATAAACAAATATCCAGACAGTTAAAATAAACATGCAACCAAACATACAAGCAAATAAATAAATGAATGCAAATAATAACTAATGACAAGGGAACCAGTCTCAGTGAGTTTCAATTTCAAATTCGTAAGGCAAACAGGAGAGAATAGGTAATACTTTTGCTAGGTGTCTCAGATTCCTCTCACATTTCAAACACAGTAGGTAATCCAATGACCCACCAATTTGCCCCTAGAGATGCATGTAGTATGATAAGAGTGTGTGTGTGTCATGTGATGAACTAGTATCCATTAAAATACCTCTACTGGTAGGGTGGCCTAATGGTTAAGGTGTTTGCCTTACAAACACAAGGTGCAGGGTTTGGGTCTCACAAGGGATAATTGGCTAGGCTTAAAATGGCTTGCAAGGGCAATTAGCTTAGTACTAACCTATTATGGATTATTATTGTCTGCTTTATACCACTTCAGTACCAGGATAGGGTCCTTATCTCCCACTATCATGAATAGAATAAAGTAGGTGTTATATAGTTAATGAATGTTAATAAATAACAAACAGGAAATTGCTTAATTTATCTTGTATGCCACAGTCCCCCTGTTGTTGCTCTGACCTGCCCTCAAGAATACATCTTGTTTGTACAAATATTTCCATTACCCTAACTCAAAGCTGAAATGCCAAGTACGATTTTCACTTTTCATTGTTATCACTTGTGGCCGTGGCACATTTATTCCAAAAAATATGCCTGTAATATATTATGCCCCTCCCAAATGGTAATCTAGAATTTTTAGAAATATACCTGATATCAGGCTTCCTTGATCTTGACGAGCACTTTGAAAACATTCTGAAGAAGACTTGACCCGAATGTCCATATCAGAATCTGAAACACAATTGGATAATATGAGTAATATTATATCATTAAGTTACATCTATTACCTCATGCATTTACTTAATTTAACACAGAATGCTATGCTAGTAATACTTTACATTTAGTCAACAGACATAGTAAGTACTTTTTTGCTAGTCTAACAGTAATTCAGATTTTATTCTCATCACTATAACAAAGTGAGGGAGTCAGGGAGTGAGTGGGTACAATTAAAGAACAATAACAGCATGTTATAATAATATATATTTCCATTAAATAATGACTCTTGGATATGCAGACATTATAGATTCACAGTTTCATAGGAGGTTATTAGGCTAATAGCCCTAGGGGCTTTACAAGCCTAGCTGTGTAAAAAACAGTGCACCCTAATTGACCATAGATGGATGGTTGTTGTTAGCAGAGCAATTCTATGATCAGCACCGAATACCCCTTTCCATGAGGGACATAGATGTCACCCCTAGAGTGAGTTTAGGGTCACCCATCCAATTGTCAATGTTGTGCTTAAATAGGATCACTGAGTAGCTCTACTTCATGTGAAGTGGGAGCTTATTCTAGAGGAGCAGTCATCTCTGGGAGATATGTCTGTCTCTCCAACATGTTTTGTTAATGTCACAGGCTAGGTTGAGATCCTTGGAGCAAATGACTCTTGTCCCATTTTATTTGTGGTTATGCAGCATTTCCACTAAGGCAGAGTGAGAGACTGCTCTGTAGGCCAGGCACAGGTTGCCTCTCAGCAGTCTGTATGATATAGAGTACAGTGGCAAGGATTTCAGTCTTTTTACGTAAGTCAATTTTTGGAGGCCCTGGATTCTCTTGGTTAGAAACCTCCGTGATCTCTCAGTTGCTGCAGGTGCCTGATGAGGTACATATAGAAGGGAGCATTTTACTCCATTAGTGGTATGATAAGGGTTGAGTATAGTTGAGTTATAACCTCCTTAGACTTGGATGTGATGCCTTTATTTATGAGATGTGCAATGTAGGCTTTCCTTTCCACTATGGACACATGGTGATCAAAGTTGCTATCAACTTGTGTTCTCAAGTCTAGCACCACTGGGCTTGAGCTTAGAGAGTTTATATCTATATCATAATTAGCAGGGTCTACTTCTTTGCCAAAGGGTATAATGAGGCATTTTTTGGGTTTAGTTTGAGTCCATGACTTTATCATCAATCATTTGTCTGCATCAGTCCCTTCTGTAATATGTTTATATCACTGGGGGACTCAATGATTGCATCGAGTTTGCAGTCATCCACAAACTTGGTAAGCCACAGGCCATCTACTTTCACCTGGACCTCAGAGAAATAGATTCCAAACAGTAGAGGGCCCAGCACAAAATCTTGTGGTATCCCACTGGTAACTGGTCAACTGGTGGAGGTGGACTCCCCAACTTTGACAGAGTGCATTCTGTTGGTAAGCCTGTTGGCTACCTTTCTACTGATGTATGGGTTAAATCCCAGCTGACAGAGTGTCTCTCAATAATCCCTGTGTGGGGGATTGTGTCAAAAGCCTCGGCTAAATCAAGATTAGTGGTATGTACTGCTTTGCCTTCATCCAGGGTTTTGGTGATATTCTCAAAGAAGTCCACCAGGTTTAATAAGCAAGATCTACCCTTTACAAAACCAAACTGGGTCAGGTCAAGCATTTGAAGGTTGCCTGTGTCCTTGTTGGTAAGGTCCATGTTGATTCATTCCATGGCCTTGCAGATAAGGCTGGTTAGGCTTATGGGTTGATAGTTTCCCAGGTCAGTTGATGGACCTACTTTGTGCAAGGCAATTACTGTTACTGTTCTCCACCCTGCAGGAACAAAGCCAGTGCTCAGGCTATGGCTAAAGAGAGTGCCAAGTGGTTATGCTAGGTCTTGTTTTAGATTATTTGTTAAGCAACCTGGTATGTTATCTGGCTCCATAGAGGCTGTGTTTTTAGTCCTGGAGATATTCAGTAGAGGATTGGTGTCAGGAATGCTTTGGGATATGACTGGTGGGGGACAGGGGGATGAAGTTATTGCCAAATCTATCAGGCTGGCAATTTCCTCAGCTTCAGTGTGAGTGGTACCATCCACTATACGTTCAGCACACAGCTGGTCATTCCCTTTTCGGTTTTGGATGTAGCTAAAGAATGCCTTATGATTGTCTTTAGCTAGGGATGCTAATTTGGTCTCATAACTAGCCTTAGAGGAGTTTACAAGACATCTGGTTTGCTTGTTCAAGCTGTGGAGGGTATTCTTCCTCTGTTGTGTAAGTTCCCTCCTGTTCCTAGATATCAGTTTCTTTTGTTGTATAGCTTATTTATACTTACAGTCCAGTAGGGTGTCTTGTTTTTTCGGGAGGACATGTTTTTTTTTTTTCCATGTCAGGTACAGCTGAGTCAATATGTTTGTTTAAATGGCTATTTAGGGTATTTGTGTACTCTTCTACATAAGAGTCATTGTTGGCTATGTTAGCAAGGGCTTTGTAACTTTTAACACCATTGCTTAGTAAGCTATAATTTGCTTTGGAGAAATTTTGATCTTATGATGGTGTCAGGTCTGATCTTTATTTCAAACAAGACTGATTTATGGTCTAACCTTAGCAGGGAGAGCAACACACACACAGGAGGAAGTGCAGTGCCTCCCCCCTGTTGGTATGCACTAGGTGTAGGACATTTGAGCCCCTTGTGGGGGTGCAGGCCAACTGTTCCAGGGCATATGAATTAACAAAATCCAGAAACCTCAGACTGATCATGTTTTTACTTGTGTAAGTTGCCCAGACAATGAAAGGATACCTGAAATCTCCCATGACCAAGGTGTTTGGCTGTATACTGAGTGACTCTAGCAAGTCCAGGTAGGTGGTGCACTTTTCCTGGTTCATGGTGGCAGACCTGTAGCTAGCGATGATGTGTTGGATATTTGCCTGTAGTTACTTGAACCTAGAGTAACTCATGAAAGTCATACTGTTTTACCAGTCTCGAAGTGAACATCGATTTAATGAAGATGGATACACCTCCACCTTTGCTTCATTCATGCTCATTTTGAGGTTTGAACATGTGAAAATCATTGTAGCCTTGTACGGCTCAGGTGCTGTCTGCAGTCTTGAACCATTTCTCAGTGACTGCAGCATCTTCCAAGGTGAGGAGTGCTTCCAGGGAGTGCAGTTTACTGTTTAGGCTCCTGGCATTACGCAGCATAACCTTGAGTTTGTCTGTAGTGGATTTCTTTACGTCTGAAGTTTTATTGTTTTGACATTGCCTAAAAAGGCACTACGGGAAAGGCAAACATCTTTGCCAGTATCCAAAAGCCTTGAAGAGACAGGTGAAGGCCTCCTCTGGGTTAGTCTACCATGTCTTCCCAGGCTGTCAGATACTGAATCCCCCTTGAGTGTATTATATTATACTGTTGTTATATAAAATGTTGTAGTCTGTAAACTAAACAGACAATTTAAAAAGGAAAATAAAAGTGAGAGTTCTCCTAAAATAAGTCTGGTCATTATTAGAAGAATGATTATTCTCATCTGTCTCATTATAATAATAGCCAAGAATTTGCAGAAAACTTTTAAATGTGGTTCCATGTAATCCTGTTTTAATTAATCAGATATGAGCTTGTCCTTGAAACCGATCCATCTGTTCATTCAATTCTCCTTGTTGTTTTCATTCAGCTAAGCCTAAAACATTTTTTGGCATGTGTGAAATGTCTGCTAGCTTCCTGTAAAGCAGATGGTAATAGGTCGTGGCCATATTTGAGAAATGTTCAGGAAATATTTATATCAATGGACAGTATAGATGAGTTTCTTCAATTCACAAAACACATTTTTCCTCATAAAAATAAAACAAGACTTATCTAGTAGGAATACTGTTTTAAATATCCCCCATTTTTTAAGTATTGGCCAAAATGAAAAATGACAAAACCATGATTTATCTTCAGTCTTCAAAATTTCAGTCTTAAGCACTACAGTATCTTGTAAAGTTGCAGCCTAGCATTGGTCTTAGCTATGCTTACCGAAAACAACTAAATCCTTACCATTGTTGTGATGGTTCTCATAAATGCCTTGGTGCATAATGGGAACATACTCATTAATTGTGGATTCATATTGTGAAAATGTGTATTACGTGCTAACATTTGATATGACCTGTCTGCAATCTCAGTTTATCTATAAAAGAGAACTAGCTGTATGCACACTTCTACATGCAAGGTAGTGATGGAACAAGCAGCTTTAGTACCTCATCTGACACCCACCCCTTCCACACACATACATACATAAATAAATAAATATACCTTACTGAAGTTTACAGCATCAGTTTCAGCCAAGGCTTTATTAATCTAAGGTCAGGCATGTTTACCCTGAGTGAAACGTGATGGGAATACAGTAAATTTCATCATAGCATAACACAGTTGCACAACTTTGTTTCCCACCAGGCCTTCAGGTGTGGGCAGGAGTTTACAGAGCTGGCATTTCTTTGAATTAAATGAGTTTGCTGTAAGTTATGTTAATTGAAAAACTTTTAAGAATCTCTCCAAACTAAATTTAATTTCAGTGAACTAGTTAACTACATAAAATATTTTGGAGTCATTAGACTGGATTTCATTTTTAGTAATGGTCACTGTGAAGGATAATCTGTAATTCATTGTTTTTTTACAATAATTATAAGCACGCATGCAAATGTGCAATACTATCTGCTATTTGTCTGGATTATTGATATTCTTTTTAGCATTTGTTTAATTTCTCCAAGTGTTTATGTGTACCAATACCATAAGAGAAATAGACCTCCATCACCAGGGCTGGGTACAACCAAAGTTCATGAAATCAGTCTTGTCCAGTACTTGACGTCTACTAGGAGCACCCCCCCCCCACCCAGCACCTGTAGTACACCCAGAACTGCCTCCCTCCACAGTTCCGACTTGGTCACCTGCATTGGTAACATTCAAGTAAGCTTGACATTTTTTTCCGCAAACCAAACTGTTCCTATTACCACCGGAACTATCCATACTGTCAATACCATTTTCTTTGTCCTCTGCTCAGCCACACGTGGCCCTCTTACCCATCTTCAGCAAACTACAGTAGCCATGCCTCGCCACCCAATGCTACAATGCATGCACAGCCCCCAGTGCAACAATCCCACCCCACTGCCATGCCCTTAAAATACAACCCCCCAGCTACAAGGAAAACATACCACACAACACGATGTACAACTGTCTCAAGCTCTGTGCTGCATAACCCACACCTGTCTGTCTGTATCTCCACTGTCTCCACAGACCTTGCAAAACCTGCTCAGGTAGTCTACCATTCTGAGCCACCACTATCAACCTGTTTCATGATAAGACAGGAGCCATCATAGACTACAGAGTCAGCAGAGCCTTAGAAATAGGCAAACGTTATGGTTTTATGGGCTTATTAATACAGGTGTAATTAGATACATTTGTATTCTATGTGCTACTGCACAACTGGTATTTTAATGAAAGATCAGACAATCAGGAAAGGCAACTCAAACTGAGCTTTTAGAAGTTATATTTTACAGCTGTTAATTATAAAAGTTTCCTCTGCATAAAGGCTATTGCACAACGCCCCAAAACAATACACAATGCTTATTTATAAAGATACTTCACATTAAAATGTATTAATTGCATTGACCTCTGAACCACAGTTCTGGCAGTTATAGCTAATAGAATAATATTTCTATTTAATGTGTTTGTTTCATCAAACTATACAAAAATATTTAAAAAGGCATCAAACACACATAATTTATCAAAGATTAATTAAAAAAATTGCCTGTCTTTTCAAGACATAATCTGTTCAACTAACTGATTTTGCCAGATTGTATAAAACGGGGTGTTAACTGTCACTACATGAAGAATACTGCTTAATGTAATATAACTCCAATGATTTAAAATGGGATTAATTTATCGATTAAGTGATATGCACTTGAAACCCTTGACAGAAAAGGCCGTTTATTACAAAAGCCCACTGAAATGTATACCAACTGACAAATGATCAAAATAACATTCTATTAAAATAAGAAATTAACATATGTAAGAAGTATACAAGTACCTGTGGGGATAAAAACTGCACTGTGTAGTGACAACGGGACATAAATCAAGGGTAACAGAAGACAAACATTTTTGTACTTCCTTGTCAACATCCACAGAGAAGACCTTAACCTGCCAGTGGACTCCTTTCAAAAGTTATTTATGGATCTACTTCAGTAGATCGAATTGTCAGATAACTGAAATTCTAATTCTCAAGACAAGAAGATCACAATTTCAGAATAACAAAATTTTGCCATGTCGAAACTTGTAAGAACAAAGCACCTACTTCTCTTGTCCAACAATATTCAGACTTTCTGAATGGAGATCGTGGAGCAAAGAGAACAACAGCTGCTTCATTTAGACACTTGATTTAAAGCAAAAATGTACATTTTTCAACATTTCCGAATGAGATTGTGGTACAGTGAGGATTGGAAAATTTACCCTTTTCTCCACTGTAGTGTGATCTCAGAGTTGATATATATAATTTGCAGGGGGTTGTGGGCTGTGCCCCCCACATGAAGGGTGCAGGGGGGCTTGCCCCACTGCATAAATGTTGAAAATGGTATATTTTACTTTAAATGAAGTGTTTAAATGGCTCAGGTTTTGTTCTCTTTGCTGCATTATCTCCATTTAGAAAGTCTTAGTGTTGTCGGACATGCGCAGTAGGTGCTTTGTTCTTACAAGGTATGACATGGTAAACTTTTGATATTCTGAACTGCAATCTTCTCATCTTGTGAATTAGAATTTTCGATCTACTGAAGTAGATATATATATATATATATATATATATATATATATATATATATATATATTGATGGCTTAATAAAACATATATGGATACAGTCTCTTTAGGTGCTGATTTGTTTGGTCAAAAAGGAAGTTGTCATCTTTTTAGTCAAAATCCTTATAATTTAGTGTAGTGCTACTGAAGTTAGTGTACGTTAGCCCAAGATCATCAAATAGTGGGGAAAGAAAGTGTATTCCTTACCCCCTATTGTGCCAGCTCAGAGTGGGTACATTTAAGTAGCAAGGGGATACCCCACTGGGGAGATTAAGGGTAACTTAGCTCATGCAAATATGAAAATTTTCTTTTTATATTTTTGACGATATGTATGGTTAATGTTGTTGTATGTTCAGTGTTGTAAGTTTGTGACTAAAGAGATCTAAAGGGAATATACTCCTAAACGCACACATACACACACACACACACATACACACACACACACACACACACACACACACACACACACACACACACACACACACACACACACACACACACACACTATATATGCCCTCTCTCTCTCTCTCTCTCTATATATATATATATATATATACATATATATATATATATATATATATATATATATATATATATATATATATATATATATATAAAATATAAATACATAGATAAATTCATTCATTCATACATATATGCATACATGTCTTAGGTCATGTTAATAAAAATAATCACCGGAGACAGCTTTCCAGTCTGAAGTTCAACTTTATTTAAAAGAAAGTTCAACACAAAAGAAAAATGTTGCTTAAATAGAAAATTCAGTCTTGAAATATGAGTTTTAGTTTCAAGCAATGGAAAATGTACTCACTCTGCAAGTTCTGCATAGTTCCAACGTATTCAGTAAAATCAGTTCATACAGGTTTCATTCTGGCAGTGCATTCAGAAAAGTGGTCAGCAGGTAGTATTGTCACCTCATAGCAACATATCCTCAAGTTTGATTCTTAGCTGGGGTTTCTGTGTGGAGTCTGCATGCCCCCCCTGTGTTCATGTGAGTTTTCTTCATGTGTTCTGGTTTCCAGCCATATTCCAAAAAGCATGCAGTAGGTGGACTGGAGACTCCATATTGCCTGCATGTGTGTGTGGGGGCATGAAATCATGACCACTGCAGGGCTATCTACTCAGCTGTGTGAACATTGGCTCTAGGTGATGGTCAGTGTTGATGTGACCCCAACCTCATGTACAAAGTGGGAAAAGGGGAGTTGTTACCATTGTCAGTTCAGAGGTTGACTAGTGAAATAGAACAGATTACAAAGACAGAAAGACTTCCACACAGGCGAGGATGACAGTGAAGATGAACAAATCACATGCTTCAATTAATATTATGGGACTTATGCCTATTAGCCTACAGTTAACTCTACAAACATTAGCTTGCAGCCTTGTTAATTACCAGAGTTTTAGGTTCTACTCCTAGTTTGCCTTTTAGATGTTCTCTCATTGAATTGCGCTGCTAGAGTTATCTAAATAATCATGTCTTAGTTTGTGACTTACTGAGGAGTTGCCTGGTAACATAAGTTTTATCTGAATTTATATTTTACTTCTTACCACTGTTTTTCACTGTTTATAGGAAGGAAGGGATAGCTTGTAGACAAGAAAATTTTACTTTGATTTATTATTTTGTTGTTTTACCTTTAAGTTTCACTGTTTGTAGTCAGAAAAGATAGGTTTTAGCCAGGCAAACTCTAGGTATCCTAAGGGATATAGTCAGCCATAACGTCACACAGACTGCAGCAAGGACAATCCAGAGCTTATCTAATCAATCATGTCTTGGTTTATGATTTATTGATCTTTACTGTTAAAAAGAGGTGTGACTGTGAGCCATTCGTATGCAGCGTAAAGAAATTCCAGGTTTTGTCTGACTTTCAAAACTTGTACATTCACGTCAACAACTTTACTGTGCTTACTTCAGTATTTAGTTGCATATTGTTTATGAGATTTTTCTCACAGAAGTTGATTTAAGTTTCTTTGAATTCCGTGGTAACTGATTTTAATTATTCTTTTCTTTTATAATTTTTATTCATTTTAAGCTGAATATGGATTCCTTAAATGAGTATAGCATTAATGATTTCCTAAAGCACAAATATCTTGTACAGTGTAATAAATGCTATGTATATGTAAAGGTAACTCCTGATAACACTGGTGATCTATGTTTCTCATGTCAAAAGTTGGATGATCAATCATCCAATTAATTAACGAATGATTATCATTATTAGCAGTAAATCTATTTACTGATGACGACTGCACTTGTGAAATTGGCACAGCTTGGAGAACTGTTGTTACATATATTAATGAGTGGACTGGTGAGATAAATAATGTTAAACAAAGAGAAAATAAATCTTGATGCACTACAAACAATTGTGAGTGGGTCAGCGGATTATAACCCTTTATTAGGTATTCTCAACACTGATGCCAAGATTCATCTCTTAAGTGCATCCATATGTCTCGCATGGGCCCCTATCAGAAAAATAACAGCTCACAAGAGTAAATGTCAAAAGACTGAACCAAATTAAATTTGTACAATGTAGCTGCTTGCTGTCAGGTATTCGGCCAATGTCAACAATGCCGCAATTGTATTCTTTGCTAAAAATGTAGTTTTCTTTGAACATGGTTGATTTCTGTATTTGTCTAATATTTTGGGTAATTAGTTTCAATCTGCTGTTGCAATCTTTTGAAAAAGCTTTTTCACCTATTGCTATGGAGAAATTTGGCCTTGACAATAATACTTCATTTTCTGAATATGAGCAAAGAGAATAATTTGTGTGTCTGTGATGTAGTTTGTGTGTTAGTGGTGGACAGTAGGAGGAGTTTAGCCATTTGTATGTGATGTGGTTAAGCAGCAAAGTGGTTCTGGCAGTTACTTGCAGCCCATTTGCTTTTTGTTTTGTAATAAATGTGCCAGGGCTTTCCTGGATTCTAAGAAACAGGTCTAAAAATGTAAATGCTATCTTTAACTATTTGAGGGCTATATTTATGATATTTTGTACATGCGAGGTGATTGTTATTTGCTAATCAAATGGTGCTCCCACATATCTTTTTTCCTCTATAGGTAAAGGTGAGTCACACTTATTAAGGGAAATGACTTCCTGTTCTGATGCATATCAAAATCATTTTTTTCAGTTAATTACAAGTTGCGTTTCTGCCAGCTAGTTCCATAATAAACTGAAATCACATTGCAGTTACAACTTGTGGAGTGAGTAGTTGGAATGCTGTATGATAAAATCGTCTGCATAAAGAATGCAATTAAGCATAGAAAGTCCAATAGCAAGTTATTAATGAAAATAATCTTACATTTTTATATCTTAAGGGACACGTGATTTTGCTAATATTATGGAATATGGGGACAGGACAGAATCAGATAAAAAGGAAATGGAATACAAAAAAATATGTTTGTAATGTATACTTGTTGCCACAACTAAAAAAGCTTTAATGAGAAAAAGGAGAATTACTATAGAGCATCTGTTACTGAACAGCAGGAAATTTTGCATGTGGAAAGCAAGTCTGAAAAAAAAATGCAGCTTGACTCTCTACAGTAAGAACTATAACAAAATCTCAAAACTCTGTATGCAACAAGAGAAGAACCAGAGTGAGAGAATAAAGGTAACCTCTCAATAAACTTTTCTGTACTCATACAGGAAGCAAGTCCAAAGTCTAAAGATAAACGTAGACATCAGGATGATTAGGGAATCTGACAGGAAAGCAGAACTGCTTAATGAAAGAAAATAGGTGGCACAGACTCAGTATCCTTATTAGCAAAGAGTGGTGAGGAAAGAAATAATGTTTTAGATGGCAAGTATTTTACAGCCTAAATGAATTCTTAGTACTGAAAAGACATGCTTCCAGCCCAGGGTTAATATCCTAGAATACAAGGAGTGTAGCATTGACCTCATTTGCAAGATGAGCTTAATAAAATATTATGTCTTATTTTTTTTTATCCCCACAGCTGATCATGAGCTGCCATCATCTCCTTTCCTCGTTCGCTAGGTCAACCAGACTCACTGTATTTACCACCAAACTCAGTCGGACCACATCTAGGCTGGTCAGGAGATTGAGGATGTTGGTGCAGCATCATACTGCTGCAAGCAAATGTGCTCTGGCTCAACTCTTCCTGAAAGAAAGTAGTTTATATATTTTATGACAAAGTGGCACATTTTGTCTCTACCTCACTTTTTTTAACTTGCAATAGCTATAATGGCTTGGGAAAGACAGCAGACTGGCATATTTAACTAATGGTTCATAATTCACTTCACACAGTTTTGGTACTAGTTTTTCCAAGAAACTCATGGCACAGCTCTCCTCTATCTTTCTGAACAAGGCTTGTCACCCTGCCTGATAAACTGGTTTGGCAAATAGAAGGGTACAATTTTAGGTGATGTACCCCTGAATACTAAATTTATCAAACAGATGTGGCAGCAAGAATGGATACATTTGCACACATAGTATTAACAAATAGAGGTTGATTGTTCTTCTCACAGAAATACCATCCAAACTTCCAAAGATACAAGCACGCTATGAAGGGTATCACACACAGTGTGCATCCATTCAGTAAACTTCACTTTAGTACCACACAGTTGCCCACAAATTACTATGCTGAAAAGTAGAGATTTATATTGTTTTCTGGACCAAATTTTTGTTGTTTTTTTAACAGTCACTAAACCTGCTTTGTGAAACGGATCCTAAAATAACAGTAGCTGTTCAGTCACTGTACTCAGAAACTACTGAAGGATAGATTTCTGACAGCAGATGAGGATCTAATGGCCCACCAAATTTAGATACGGACCATGCCACCCCACCAGTCTACCCATGTCTCTCCCAACAAGATAACCCGCAGATCCTTGCACATTGTTAATAACTCACTATACACAATGTATATTGACAATTCAGGGCCTTGAGCTTAACTACATACAATACTGTTTTTGTAGAATACGCTGCATGTAGTTTCTTCACACCTGATAATTCTTTTCATTTTTCAGAGAGCAGCTTTATTAAGATGTAAAACATAATGACTTTTTATGTGTGTGTAAATTTAGTGTATGAATAGCTTGTGACTAAGTATGCATTTACATTTAGTGTATGCAGTAGGCTTCATTTAGCTTGATATATAAAAATAAACAAACATAAACATAAACACACACACACACACACACACACACACACACACACACACACACACACACACACGAATGCATACAGTTTCCTCACCCCGTTGTAATTTTTCCATTGCTGGATTTATGGTTTCCAATGTAAATGGTGCTCAACAGTCTGCAGTCATCTTCTGCCTCACTCTATTCACCATCTGTAATACTGATGTCCTTAATGAAAACACTGTGGCTAATTCACCTGTTGTTCCCTACATGCAGTCAGTCACAATTTCGCAAAGGTCATCATGTGATGTGGAGGCACACATTTTAAGTCAATTTTTCACAATGTAAACACACACACACACACACATGCACGCACACAAAAACACACACAAACTCACACACACACACACACACACACACACACACACACATTCACTCATACACACACACACACACACACACACACACACACACACACACACACACACACACACACACACGCACGGCTATACCAAAAATAATCCTTTGGATATTCGGGTTTATGTAATTTATTAATTTCCATGTCAAATGCGTACTGTTAGATTACAAAGTTATTAAAGTGTAATTTTATTCATTCCAATAAAATGCTAGGGAAAGTAATATAAAGACATCTTTGGGAAAATTTACCAAGATAACAAAATAATCAAGTGTGTTGCATTGCCCTAAAGGTCAAGTGTATAAAAATCTAATTTAATAATTTAGAAAAATGTCTTCAAGTGTACAGTCACACCTACTGTGTACATTGTGCTTCTTGACAGCTTAACTGCTACAATCTTTTCTGCACATAAGCATTCTTTTTAATATGGAATATATTTTAATGCAAAAGCTTTGTATCAAAACAAAGCTTTTTTATTAAAATATGCCCACATATTTATTTCCTCTCTGGTGCCATCACCAAAAGGTTAGCCTTTAAATATGTCCATAGACTCCAATGATTGCACCCTTCTCATGAGCAGTGGCATGTTCTTTATAGTGTATAGATATACTCAGATGCTAGCCCTCTGATGATGTCACTGGGAACTAAAGTAGAGTTCTAACTTCCCTGAGCCTTTGGTGATTAAATTAAATTTTACAAAGGATTTTTTTCAAAAAATACTCTGACTGTATTTAGTCAAATGCAGACAGGAGTGTTGTGCTGTCCTGGACGTGCCACAAAAGGTAGGTTAATTTATTATGACTGTACACTTTGAAGTGCTGGATCCTGCACACTTTTACAGCAGAAATTAAAATGCACTCACCTTTCCACAGGTGCACTCTCTGAAAGGTAATGAACGACCTCTGAATGTTTTCCTTGAACTCTGAGCTCAGTTCAGCACTGTACTCTACTGCTTTTGCACTTTCTGATAGCAGTGAATAACCTACAATGGAAAAAATCAATTTGTCAACAACATATTTTTGCTTTTTAAACTTAACAAAAATGTGTATAAGTGTGAAAAATATGTTTTGAATTTCCAACACTGATAAACAATAGAGAAATCTAATCACTCTTAAGGCCTGTTTCCTATCAAAGTTGAGGGGTCAAAACAAATTCATAATAATGTACAAATCCTTATCAAACGTATTGTTAAACTGCAACAGAACAATAAGCTAAATTTTCCTTAGGAGAAATATTCTATGTTAAGCCTGCTCATAATGTGCAAATGTCATTTCTATTGAGATGCAGTCTGTAGTTTTACCATCTTTTTATTTAATAGTAGTTTATTACAAAAATCACAAACAGCTTGTCAGAACTTAAACATATTAAGCCATTAACTGCTTAAGCATATGTGCATTAACAGACAAGGTTTCTCAGTTCTACTTCCCCCTTGAGAAGACTGCTCAAACAACACTAAATGCTTGTGGCAAACATACACAGAAAAGTAACAGACCTGTGATTCATCAGGCTATTGAGATCCTTATGGTCCAATAGCTAAACACATACCTGCTGTCACTTTTAAAGTAGTCACGTCATTTCATATGGATCACGTCAGATTCTTTGAAAGAAGTCAGAAATGTATTCCGTAATCTAGGGTAAGTAGTCATTTGGCACTACTGACAGTAATTTGCAAACATTTTCCCTTAGACTCAGCCGCAAATGTGATATGGAGAGAAGTATATGGTATGAAACAGCAAATTATTACCCAAGAACTACAAATCAAACATCCTCATCAAAATAATGTATTTATAATCGAATACAACTGATTAATGGTGACACTGATTTTCCTTTTAGAGAAACACATTATTTTCTCTAGATGCATCGGATCACAGTGTTGCATTCATTTTAGATGTATCAGCTGCAAGTGTTATATTCTCTCTTGATGTATTAATTCATAGTGTTATATTTTCTCTAAATATATCAGCTCAATGTGTTATATTCTCTCTACATGTATCTGCTCTAAGTGTCATATCCATAGGTTCATAGGTGCATACTAGGCTAACTACCACTAGTTCCCATAAGCCTAGCCATGCAACTCAGATGTGACCCGCAAATTTGATTTATATATGGGTGATTTACTGACTGACGCTGTCCATCAGACATAAGCACCAGACCAGTGGTGAATTTCTGATTACCGAGCCAATGGTCCAAGTTACACATAAATAGGGTTAAGGGAAATTATGCTTCACAAAGATGGGAAGCCTGTTCCAGAGAACAGGAATTCTCTGAGAAACATATGTCTCTCCAATATGTCCTATTTATATCATAAGCAAAATATAGGTCCAGTAGATCTCACACTGTTTGTTTTGCTGATGGTCAAAAGGTTTATCAAAAGAGGGTCAGGGATGCCATGTACGCCAGGCAAAGATCACCTCTCAGAAATCTGTATGATATGTAGTAAAGAGACAGGGATTGAGGAGATCACCATAGGGCATTGTGTTTGCTCTCTGTATTCCTTTTGTAAAGATCCTTTGTGGACAATCCAGTTGCTGCATGTGTATGGTCAAGTACATACTGAAGGGAGCATTATACTCTATGATGGGTCCAAAGTGGGCCAAGCATAGTGGTATGATGACCTCTCTGGACCTAAATGCCATGGCCTTACTTATATGTTGTGCAACACAGAAGGATTTTCTTATTACTGTGAACATATGCTGATCAAAGGCTAGGTTACTATCTACATGAGTTCCCAGATCCCTGACTAGTGAACCAACTTTTAGGGATGTTTTATTCATGAAGTAGTTACCCAGGGTGGCCAACTTCCCAAAAGATACTACAATTCATTTCTTGGTATTGAGTTTTAAGCCATGGCTTTGGCACAAGTGTTTGTCTGTGTTAGACCTTCATGAAGGATATTTTTATCTTGGGGGATTCAATGACTGCTCCCGGTTTGCAATCATCTGTGAACTTGGTCAGCCAGAGGTCTGACATTGGCTTTGACTTCCGAGAAGTAGTTACCAAAGAGGGGTAGGTCCAGCACAGAGCCCTGATGGTGATGACTCTCTTTGCAAAGGTGGTCTCACTGATCCTAACCTCTTGAGTCCTATATGTGAGCCAGCTAGCTACTCAGCATGTTATAAAGGGGGTTATGCCTAGATCCATAAGTTTGTTAACAATGTCTGAGTGGGCTATTATATGAAATGCTTTAGTCAGATCTAGGTAGGCAGTATACACTGCTTTCTCCTCATCCACTGCCTTAGTGACCTTTTCAAAGAAATCCACCAGGTTAAATAAGTATGGCCTTCCTTTGACAAGGCCAAACTTGGATGGATCCGGTGCCTGGAGATCTCCTATGTCCTTGATGATAAATTCCATGATAATTCTTTCCATGCCTTTGCAAATAAGACTAGTCAGACTACTGGGTGTGTAGTTTTAGGAATCTGTTGAAGGCCTTCCTTTATGAAGGGTGATGACTTTTGCAGTCCTCCACTCTCATGGCACAAAACCTGTTTTAAGACTACAAATAAATAGTGACTCCAGGGGTCCCGATAAGTCATATTTTAGACTGTTCAGGAGGCATCCTGGGATATTACTGGGGCCAACTGAAGCTGTGTTCTTGACTTTAGCAAGACAGCCAGTACAAGCTCTCTAGTTATAGTTGGAAAGGTTATGTTTGAGGGTATTTCATGGGGAATGTTTGGGAGAGTCAGGGGGGTAGAGTTGAAACTGAATTTCAGCTGACAGTTTCACTATATCGCCAGGGTCAGTGAAAGTGGCACCATTAACCAGCAGATCAGCACACTGCTGTGTACTACCTTTGAGGTTTCTGACATAGCTGAAAAAGGCCTTGTGGTTATCTTTCACCTGGGAAGCTATCTTAACCTCCTAGATGGTTTGTTTGACCTAATTAGCCCTCTTATTTGTCTATTTAGTTGATGAAAGAGTTTTTTTTTCCTTTTGTTGTATATCCTGTTTAATTTGGGATGCCACCAGGGAGGTTTGTTTCTGGGGCTAGTTCTGGGTTTAGGTCTGGTAGGTACAACAGCCTCTATGCAGCCATTGACATGGTTGTGCAGAGTTTCTAACATCAATTCAGCACAGCCTTCTGTGTTTTCTGGGTTTGGAGGGACACTGGATTTTAACAAACCATTGGTTAATAAACACAGTTTGCTTTAGAGTAGTTCATAACTGTTACTGTTTTTTTCTGGGGTTACAGAGTTGATTTAAATTTCAAACAAGGCAGCTTTATGGTTGGACCTTACCAGGGAGGAGGGGACACTGGAAGGGGTGCAGCATTTTCCAATATTTGTGAGTATGAGGTCCAGTATGTTGGAGCCTCTGGTGGATGTATTCACTATTTGCTCAAGAGTGTTTTCATTTACAAAGTCCAAGAATCTATAAGCCTGTAGATTTGAGGCTGTGTAGGATTCTCGGTCTATAGAGGGCTAATTAAAGTCTCCTATAAGTAGGGTGTCAGGTTGGATGATGTGTCTCCCGTCGGTCCAGGTTTGCACTGTGAGCTTCTTGGGACATGGAAGTTGGACTATAGCAGGCTAGGATATGGTACAGAACTTTGTCTATGCTGATCTGGAAATGGAGGAACGCTAGCATGTCATCCTGTTTAACCAGCTCTCTAGACATATCACTTCAAAGTGTTACATAGTCTCTCCAAATGTATCAGCTTGGAATGTTATATTCTCTCTAGACATATCAGTTCAGTGTTATATTCTCTCTAAATATATCAGCCCAATGTGTTATATTCTATCTAAATTATCAGCGCAGTGTGTTATACTCTCTCTAGATGTATCAGTTTTATTTTCTCTAATTGCAGCAGCTTGAAGTGTTATATTCTTTCTAGATGAGTAATCTCAAAGTGTTATACTAGTAGCACTGGTTATAATGTTCAGTAAGTAGTCTTATAAACTCTCCCTCTTGTTTGGTGTAATGGTTTCCTGCACTCTCTAGGGTACCTGGCTAATAATGCATGTAAATTCTGCTGTACTGTTAGAATCTGTGTTGTAACTGTGGATGTGGCCCCTCCCACCAGTCATCTTGTGCACTAACACTGTGGATTTGGCCCCTCCCACCAGTCATCTTGTGCTAGCAAGATAAGTGCACCGGGTACTGATGACTGATTATTTCTCATCTTTGATGCAGTGTATTAACTGTTTTACCAGTTGTTTTTCTGAAATGGACTTCACCTACTGTACTACACACTGCTGAGAAAGTGTGGCCATTTTGCTTACAGCTTGCAAGTTATAGCTTACCTTATTATCAGTTCATTGCATTTATTTTGTGTTGTGTGCTAATAATCTGTTACTGATCAATGTCTATTCCATATGGTTGCTATTATGAAATTTCATGACAGTTCCAGCACACTGGATCTGGATGGTGTAGAAAGACCAGGACGGGGGCACTAGGTGGTGGTGGGGGCCCTGTTGAGCCTTTTTGCCTAGGGCACCAGTTGACGAAAGACCGACCCTGATAGCCTGTATGTGAAAGTATTTTGTTCTCCCACTGAATGTGCATTCATTGTATTTAACTTGTTATGTGTAGATTGTAATTGCATTTTTTTGTTGTTTGCAACTTGTAGTAGTGACCAGGTTTTACAACTTCCAGGTTGTAGTTAGTGAATTTCTGTGCTTGTTTATACTATCCAGGACTGTTTCTTTATAACAAAAGTTATAATTTTACCATAATGACAGACCTGGATGAGTCAGTCCATCTTCATCAACAGTAAGACTAATGCTGTTAGACAGTTCAGCACTTAAAACTTTCGCAGGCTGCTAGTTCCTTCCCTTTTATTCATTATACTCAAGAGAAAAGACCTTCCATTTCAGCTCTCATTCATTCAGTGCAAAAGTGAATTAAAAACAAAAACAACTATACTGACCTCTAGACCATGTCAGCAAGACATTAGAGGGGTGATGGAGTATGTTGACGAGGATGGACCTGCTCTTCCACATCAATTAATATGCGAAGTATGTTGTATTTGTATCTGGCATGAGGAGGTCCACCCTCATCATCAACAGGACACAGTATTAACAGTATCATCTTGGCTTGTTATAATCATGTTAGCACACCTGTGATAAGTATCACTCCAAAGGAAGAGCCAAACCTGCAGATCATACCTGCCTTACAGTGTCCTGCAGAAGTGTTCTATGAAGCCCACACAGTTGCTGCACAACTATCATCCAGGGATACATTTCTGAAAAAGACCAGAGATGTTGCCACTACCCTGGCTGAATGACCTCTCAGTTGTGAAGGTGATTCTTTTCAGATCTTTTTTCAGAATTTAAAAACATTAGTTAACCATCTGAATAATGTGATTTTAGAAATGTTACAGTCAACGTTCTTGTTAAAGAAGGAAACAAACAACTGTGAATCTTTTGTTAAAGATTTGGTTCTGTCCATAAAGATCTGACCTGTATTTGGACATCCTTACAATGTGGCAAAAATATTCACCTCTTTTAGAATAATTAGGAAAGTATCAAAGCAAGTTAATAGACTGGCTGAGGTTTGTCTCAGCAGTAACCTTAGGTATAAGTAATGGATTTGGTTGTAATGATACACTATCCTTAGACAAAACAAAGCAAGGAAGAGTAACACAATTCGGAAAATTTTCTGGAAAAGTAGTGTTTACTAGGACGTGTTTTCAAAGAGAGAAATTTCCATTTTGTAGTGGCAAGTGGTTCAAAAAGAAGAAGAGTATGTTTCTCTAACAGAAACTACAAATCCTACAAAATGATATGAGGCCTGATTAGGACTACACACACTTAAGCAGGCCTTACACCAAGGTGACCAACGGTCCCAGTTTTTCCAGGACAGTCCCAGTTTGGAAGTCTCTGTCCTGGAATCCCAAACATTGTCTTTGGGATACAGAAATGTCCCAGTTTAGACCGCTCAGTCTGAATGGTGATTTGGCTTCCCAGAGTGGCCAGTCCCCCTGCTTTCCCATCCTAAGCAGCTCTGGGGACTTTGTGACTTTTTGGGGATGCCATTGGGTATGGGGTAAGGTTGGATGCCTTCATCCTGGCAGGAGCTATCCAGGCCCTGCCACCATATGATTCAATCCCTCAAGGACTTCCATTGTGGGGGGGTTCTGTTTGACCCCACTCACCCAGGCAGGAGCTCTCCAGGCCCTACACCCATCTGCCTGGTGCTCCTGTACTGACTTCTGTCAGGGCCAAATCCTACAGTACTCCCCTTTGACCTGGCCGAGAGACCTTCCCCAGCCGTGACTCCCCCATGTCAGGGGAATCCATTGCCTGCATGTCTCCTGCAGGCTGCCAAATTGTGCCAGATCACTCATGCCCTTGGACCTCTCAGGGGAGCTTTCCTCCAATCCCATCCAATCATCTGGAACTCCCCTCAGCCACTGAGGGGAAGATCCACTCTCATGAAGGCTTCAGAGTCTCCCTGCTTTCCCATCCAGAGCTCTGGGGACTTTGAGATTTTTCAAGGATGCTGTAATTTATGGGGTGAAGCTGGATGCCTTCACCCCGGCAGGAGCTCTCCAGACCCTTCTGCCATCCACCCTGGTGCTTTCTCAAAGACTTCCATCATGGCAAGCTCTGCCTGATCCCACACACCCTGGCTGGAGCTCTCCAGGCCCCACCACTGTCGACCAGTTGCTCCCTTAAGGACTTCCATCATGGGGGGGGCTGTTCCTGAACCCACTGACCCAGGCAGGAGCTCTTCAGGCCCCACTGCTGTCCATCCTAGCACTCCCTTAAGGACCTCTGTTGTGGGGAGCTCTGCCTGACCCCCTCACTCAGGCAGGAGCTGGCCCAGCCCTGCCACTATCTGCCTCTCTCCCCCTTCAGGACTTCTGTCCCAGACAGGGCATGGTCCGTACCCCCTCACCAGGTGAGAGCTGTCCTGCACCAGTCACTTTCCACCTCTCTCTCCCTTCCACACTTCCATCGGGACTGACCCTCGCTGGGGTTTTACTTCTACCCAGGAGAGAGAGCTCTTTTCCAGGGTTACATATCTCCTAACTGCTGCCAAATCATGCAGTGACATGTGTGCTCATGGAGCTTCTCAGGGGATCTTCCCAGCCTCATGGAACTCTGCTGGGCCATGAAACCTCAGTGGCCTCTTGCCTCCTGGGTGGTGCTATTCACAGAGTGACATCCCCACACTGCCTGGTGAAGGACAGGAAGCCAACCTGCCTGCCCCAGTGCGAGTTAACATGTCTGCCCTATCTCCACTCCCATGGGGGCTGGGAGAATGGGATTGCAGACCTGCAGGCCCGGGTTGGGCCTCAAGTGTCCCAGTGTAGGTACTGTAACAAAATGGTCACCTTGCCTTACACAGTTTTAAGGATGCTAATTACAATGAGTTGGTACCTTGGTAAAAACATGAAATAGAAATGGGGAGTATCTTTATGGAGGAACAACTAAGTTGTGTGTCAAAGATCTGAGAAATATAACCTAATAAAGCAGGAAATAGAGCTTTAAAAGGATCCAGACTTTTAAAAGCAGCCCATATACATACCTCTCATCTTCTTAAAGCAAGAAATCTGGACAAAGCCATAAACAAAAGTGTGACAGAGGCCCAAAAATGGGGACAATTTTTTAAATAAATAAATATTGTGATAGAATAACAGGTTTTACATTAGCATGAATTTTCTGAAGGGTATGAAGTCTGTTACTCAAATGTCTGTCATTATTTTCTAACTCCAATTTTTAATGATTTGCCACTACTTTGCCAGAAAAATATGAAAAACGAACCAAAAAAATGAGGCAAAAATCTGGACATTCTGCAAAAATCTGTACAATTGAGAGGAATGCCCATATAGTTTAACATGCCTTACTTTGAACATTTTCCTAGTACTAGGACTTTGGACAGATTCAGCTGTGTCAATGGCACAACAGGTAGCATATGTGGACAGATTTAGCTGTGTCAGTGGCACAACAGGTGGCATATTTGGACAGATTTGGCTATGTCAGTGGCACAACAGGTAGCATATTTGGACAGATTTGGCTGTGTCAGTGGCACAAGAGGTAGTATACCTGCCTTTAGTGCAGAAGGCTGTAAGATCTGTTTCCATACCAGGTAGAATGGCTGCTGACACTACAGTACAGCATGAGGGGAGTGCTGCATTCCTGAGTGTGTCATATTTCAGATGAGACATTAAACTGAGGCCCCATCTATCTTATTTGGTGGTAGCTCAGGTGGATGGAAAAGATCCCACAGCACTTACTCAAAAAGAAAAGGGGGATTTCCCTGACTCCTCAGACAAATTTCTTCTAGTACTATAAATGCCACCTCACGTCTCCCTAAAAGGAAACTACTAGCCTACTGGGACTAACCCAATCAAGAAAAGGGTAAATTAAAAAAAATAGAATCTGACTACTTGAATTACACTTGCAGGCTGTAAAAAGCATGCAGTTAGTCAAAGGGAATGAAAATCTATATGAGACTTCCTGTAAGGATGAGTCAACAGGAAAAAAAGGGCTTCAGATTTAGTGGCTCCTCCAAAAGATAAGGCGTGAGCAGGGAAAACCAAGCTTGTCAAGGCTAAAACTGGGCTGTAGAATGACTTTAGAATGTTTCTGTTTAACTTTTGAAATTAATTTGCAAATAAGGGAAAAACAAGAAATTGTAAAAGCATCTTGGAGCCACAGCTGGAAAGTAGCATTCCTGGAACATTACCCCAGTGAAGTGATGAAGGAAAGAAGCTTCTACTTTTGGTGATGGTTGTGGATGCAAGGAAGTCATGGTTCATAGGTTCATACTAGGCTATCTGCCCTGGGGCAATTATAAGCCTAGCCCGATTCTGTATTGCTTACGCCACCCCTTGATTTGAGTATACTGTGCCCTTTTTAAGGTTTAGTTTACTGTGCCTCTGTCTAATAGTGACACAGGAGTAATCCCTGGGACAAACCTACGATCCCCCATCCACCTATCGAGATTCTTCTTGAAGAGATTCAGTGAGGTGCTCTGCCTCACATGAACTGGAATTCTATTCCAGAGCAAAGGGAGCCTCTGGGTTATGAACCTGTCCCTCCAGCAAGTTCTATTTATTTCTGTGCTGAGGTTCAAGTCCCTCGAGCTTGTGGCTCTAAGGGATTTAGATTTACTGAGGTGGAGCATGCCCATTAATTCTGGATTTGACATAGCTTTGTCTGTCAGGCATAGATCGCCTCGAAGTAGGCAGTATGCAACTGAGTAGAGCTGGAGTTTTTTTAACCGAGCAGCATATGGCATCTGTTTGAGACCCTTGATCCTCTTGGTGAGATACTTTTGGGGTCTTTCTAATTGCTGCAGGTGTCGGGTAAGGTACATCCCAAAAGGGGCATTGTATTCTATGATGGGCCTGATGAGGGATGAATAAAGGGGCACGATTACCTCTCTTGATCTAGATGTGAAACCCTTCGTGATGAGGTGGGCTATGTAGAAGGTCTTTCTAACCACTTTGGCAATGTGGTTTTCAAAGGAGAGATTGCTATCAACTTGGGTCCCCAGGTCCCTAATAACTTTCTCTGTACTTAATGGGTTTCCGCCTATGTGGTAATTTGTGGGCACATTGTTTTTGCCAAAGGGTATGACTATACATTTTTTGGCATTTAGCTTTAAACCATGGTGCTGGCACCAGTTATCTGTCTCTGTGAGACCATTTTGAAGGATGTTTGTGTCAGCTGGAGAGTCGATGATGGCGCCCACTTTGCAGTCGTCTGCGAACTTGGTGAGCCATAGTCCTCCCACGTTTGCCTGTACCTCGGAAAAGTCTATACCGAACAAGAGTGGTCCCAGGACAGAACCCTGTGGGATGCCACTTGTGACCAGTTTCGAGTCTGACATGGCTCCAGCAACTCTCACTCTGTGAGTTCTGTCTTTGAGCCAGTTTGCGACCCATCTAGTGACATAGGGGTTTATATTTAAGCTGGATAGCTTATCTATGATGCCCGAGTGGGGTATTATGTCAAATGCCTTTGCAAGGTCCAGATAGGCTGTGTGGACTACCTTCCCTTCATCTATGGCTTTGGTGACTGTTTCGAAGAAGTCAACCAGGTTCAAAATGCAGGATCTGCCCTTGACAAAGCCGAACTGGGTAGGATCTAGTGTCTGTAGGTCCCCAATGCCTTTGTTTATGAGCTCCATGATGATCCTCTCCATAGCCTTGCAGACTAAGCTAGTCAGGCTTATGGGGCGATAGTTTCCAGGGTCCGTAGAGGCTCCACCTTTGTGGAGTGGGACCACTGTTGCTGTACGCCATTCTGTGGGCACATATCCTGTAGTGAGGCTGAGATTGTATAGCTGTTTTATTTGAGGGATTAGTTCCTCTTGGAGTTCATGTAGGACGCAACCTGGGACTCCATCTGGTCCCATGGAAGCAGTGTTTTTTGCTTTGGAGAGGGAAGCCTTCACCTGAGCATCAGAGATGTTTGGGAGGCAGCCCTCTACCGGGATAGATACTTGCTCTTTTGGGGGGGGGGGGGGGGGGAGTTTGCACTGAACCTATCTGCCAGGATGTTGGCGATGTCTGTGGGTTCAGTGTTTTTTTTGTCATTTAGAATTAACTCAGAACAAGTCTGGGAGTTGCATCCCAGGTTCCTAACATAAGTGAAAAAAGCCTTATGATTGTCTTTGGTGTCCTGTGCAATTTTTCTCTTGAAGCTGGCCTTGGAGGATTTTATGAGGGATCGTAATTTTTTGTTAGTACTGATCAGAGATGCCTTCCCTATTAGGGATTTTGCTCTATCATGTAGTAGCTTCCTCCTTCTGTTGTACAGTTTATTTATGGCAGGGGTCCACCAGACTGGATGACTGCCTTTGGATGACTGGGTCTTGGTTTTGTTTGGGATAGCATGATCCATGCATTCCTGGAGATGTACGTAGAATGCGTTTATATAGGATTCTGCAGTTTGGGCCGTAGTTTCCACTGGCCCTGGGGCCTTGAAGGATTCCACTTCGGTTTTGAGAAGTGAGAAGTTCACTTTTGAGAAGTTTTTCACTGTGGTTTTCTGGGCTGGGGGTGGGGTCAGGATGTGGATATCCAGTGAAATTAATTTATGGTCTGATCTTACCAATGAGGGATATACTTCTGGTGTGGAGCATAGAGTCCCCATGTTGGTAATGATCAGGTCTAGTATGTTGTCCCCTCTTGTGGGAGTGGTGACTAGTTGTTCCATAGCATTTGAGTTTATAATTTCCAGGAACCTTTGGGCTAAGGTGCTGGGGCTTGAGTAGTGCTCCCAGTCAATGTTTGAGTAGTTGAAGTTGCCCAATATAATGGTGTTCAGAGAGATCTTCATGTTCTCCAATGTTTTCAGGAAAGCCGCGTGGGATTCCTGACTTTGAGAGGGTGGTCTGTAGGATGCTATAAACTGAAAAGCAGTCTTGCCCACTGTTAGTTGCACATGGATGGTCTCCGATACTTCGTGCAATGCCACTAACCTGGAGGTGTGGATATCCTTGATAAATATGGAAACTCCCCCTCCTTTTGTGGTTCAGTCCGGGTTTTGGGGCCGAAAAGCATGATATGAGGTATAGCCTGGTAGTGCTGGGGTGCTCTCTGAAGCCTTGAACCAGGTTTCTGTCACTGCACAGATATTGATGTTCTCCATACTGAGGAGAGCTTCGAGTGCGTGCATTTTGAGGTTAAGACTTCTGGCGTTAAGCAGCATTACCCTTAGTTTCTTGTTCCTTGTGCTGTCTATGGGTGTGGGTTTGACTTTTGAGCCTTGCCTAAAAAAGGCACTTTGCCAATATCCGAAAGCCCAGTGGTGAAAGGTGCAAGCCATCCCTAGCGAAGCAACGTGGCTTGTCGAGCATGTCATCCCAGGCTGACAGACACTGGATCCCCTTTGAATGACACCAAAATTTTAGCCAATTGTTAAAATCAATCATTTTGTCTTTGTATTGTGGCATCATTCTAGGTGAGGGTAAGATGCTGCTCAAGGTCAGGGTCATACCAGCCTGGGCTACATGATCAGAGAGCTCCTCTATGTCTCTTTTCATGTAGTCCAGGGAGGTATGTCTCAGGTCATTCACACCAGCATGTACAATGACTGAGTCATATTTGTATTTGCTTTGGAGTGACCTGAGTGCTTGCGTTATGTGGCGGATCCTAGCACCCAACAGGCAGCTCTCCGTGACCTTCTCTTTATTCAGCCTGGTGAGCAGGACGTCAGTGTGTCTGACAATAGAGTCACTTATTACAAGAGTATCAGGTGTGTTATTCAACCTTAAGGGCTGTGGCTGCTTGGCACACTGACTTTGTGGGCTATGTGTTGTGCATGTTTTGTTTTGAGGTAGCGTTTGCTTGGATGTCTGCTTTGGAGGTCTCTGTTGCTTAGGTAGATTTTTATTTAGAGTCTCCGAGTATGTTTTTGTGTATTTATGTGTTTGGTTCGCTGATGTGGTGGGACTATGTGATACTGGAATTGTGTTGTGTGAGGTTACCTTCTCCTCCTGACTGGTTACGCCAGTTTTGAGATGAGAGAGCTCAACCTCCAGTTTGGCTAAATAGTTGCATCTCTCACATATATTTGAACCTGTTTGGAGGAGGAGAGGATTGTCCATGTACATGAGACAGTTGTAACATTGCCTCAAAATTCCCAGATTCACCAGCTGGACTGGAGAGGAAACCATTGACTGACCTTTGGACATGCTAGAGTAATATAGGGAAACTGAATTTAAGACGGACCAATAGAGGACAGGATAATCGTAGAGAGTATAAGAGTAGTCAGTCATCAATGATGGAACAATGAATTGGGAGACCACTCATGAGATATTAGTAAACAGCTTCAGAGCCTGTCTACTGCAATATCATTCCCAAGAAAATGTCTGGGAATCAGCATCCAGTTTGTTGATACATCCCATTCCCATAACCTCGGTACTTCTTGATAGAGCGACTAAGAGTTAGTTCCCTTTTGCCTGTGGCTACACCAGTCCACTATACAAAATCTGAGAGGGCTGAAATGTGAGGATGACTTTCACTCCTCTCCAAAATATTGGCCCCTGATTGTGATTATAAGGACTGAACAGTCTACCTCTGACAGTGGCCCCAACCCTAAGGCAGAGATTTATTTATTTATTTAACATTTGTTTACCGGGAAAGTCCAACTTGGGATGAAGTGAATTTTCAGAGGAGGCCCATGGAGAAACACTCCAGATGTATGTCTTTGTAACATGGGAGAAAACCGGAGAACCCAGAGAAAACCCACACAAATGCAGGAAGGACATGCAGACTCTGCACAGAAGACACCCCAACTGAGAATCAAAATGGAGAACCTCTTTCTGTGAGGCGACAATGCTACTGCTGCACCACTGCACCATCTTTATGATGTACTTATGAGATGTTTGTGGTAACTTCCTCCAGTCTTGTGGGAGTATAACATAGACTGCCCAGAGAGCAACTTGCTGGCTCTGGAAATCTTGACCTGTATTATCATTAAAACTGCTTTTTGTGGCCACTAAATGTGCAGAATCCACTGAAGAATGCTCAAGAACAACCTGGCAAAAAGATGTGTAAACTGCAGCTGATATTCATCTGTAGGTCTTCAGACATAAGACCTCTGTCACTGTCAGATGGTGAACAATGTATGAAACCAGGTTTTGTATGGGAAGAAGCCTGCCTGTGGGAAAAATAGGCTGGGATTCATTATGTTCACACTGTTCAATCTAATTCACTGTGAAGGGAAGAGATTAAGAAGAGACTCCTATGCAAACAACAAACTTGTCTGTCTTGCAGCTAACAGTAATAGATTGACTATTTAATAAAACATCTTCACCTCCCACATCCTTGCGTTCAGTTCAGCTACAGTCATACATTTAGTAAATACCTTAGAGGCTGAGGTGACATGAAATGTTACAGTCCGGAAATGGAGGTCCAAAGATCACATCCCTTCTATTTTGACATGCAGCGAAGGACTGTCTTTTCAGCAGCCATCCAGAAGATTTGCTTGCATTCAAACTTGATTAGATTGCTCAAGTCAAATATTAGCCAGAGGTAATTTGACTATTTGGGTACCAAAAAAAAAATCTGGAGAAATAATCTAATCTTTCAAGTGACCTCCTGGATGACTCTTTTCTTTATGAGGTTAGTGTCTATTTTCTCATCACACTCTTTTGATGGAAGAGGATGTTTGGCAAAAGGAGAGAATAGAGCTGGGGTGAAATGTGCAATGGAATCATGAAGCCTCTGAATATTAGTGTCCATAGCGACATGTCCCACATTATGGCCAACCACATCTGCAACTGAAGGGACAGACTCTCCATGTTTCTAGAGTAGGACAGTTGGTCATGGCCTCAAGGGTTCTATTGCTACCACCAAGAAAACACTGGTGCCCCTGTCATTGCTAACTCTTCTTTCATCTGGGATATCAACTGTTATGAAAGACACCATAGGCATGTTTTTCCTAGCCCTCTTGTTATTTTTTTGTTGCTAGCAATGCTTAAAAAACAAAGCAGATGTAGGTTCCAATAATAATCTTTTTTATCCCACATTTCCCCTTATTCAGACCTCCACTGGCCAGTAATTTATCAACCTATTTGTTGGACCTCCGACTAGCAGACAATCTGTTCGTCAGCCAGGGCAAGAGCCCTACAACCAATTTGTACCCCAAATGAGACAAGGACAAGAGCCCTGTCTATTCATCACCTTTGGGGGAAAGAGTCACATGTTAACTCAATAACCTCGTTACTTAACAACACCCTTAATGCACTACCTACCATACGTCAAACTCCAAATAGTCATACTACCCTTCTCCAACTCAAACTAATCCAAACCAGCTATATTAAAACTCTAATTTCCAAACTGAAGCCCTGCACACTAGCTGCTGACCAGCTACCTGGAGACTTTCTTCAACTAGCAGCCACCTCTATAGCTTACCCTATATCCATTCTTATCAACCACTCTGTCGCAGAACAGTATGTATCATGCCTTTGCAAAATATCTCACATAATACCCCTACATAAAGATGGCCCCTCTACTGATATATCCAACTACAGACCCATAGCCATTCTGTCTCCAATTGCCAAAATCTTAGAAAAATGCATACACAAACAGTTATTAAACAATTCCCTGTCCAATAATCTATTATCCAAGACACAACATGGCTTCCGGCCCAGGCATAGTACCACTACAGCATTTATCAGCTTTACTGATACTGTATACCATCTTCAAAACAAAAGCCAACTAGTCTCTGCTACCTTCCTAGACCTGTCTAAAGCATTCAATACTGTATCACATCAAATACTTCTTAACAAACTAGCCACCTACCACACCAGCCCTGAAACCCTAAAATGGTTTCATAGCTACCTGTCTGAAAAAAAACAAGTCACTTTATGGGACAATAAGCTCTCCTCCCAGCTCCCTATAAGGGTTGGAGTCCCACAAGGCTCTATCCTTGGTCCACGTCTGTTCACTATCTTAACTAATGACCTTTATACTGCAGCTGACCCATCCACTGTTGTACAATATGCAGATGATGCCTCCCTAATCTGCTCTGCCCCCTCCATCAATGAACTCCAAGAAAAAATCCAAGCTGCCCTCCATAATATAGAAGACTATCTAACTCACCATCAACTTATACATAACCCCAAAAAGACCAAACTAATGGTCTTCTACCACAACCCAATATCTAATAATCCACCTCCCATCTACATCTCCTCTTCCAATGGTACTATTAAAGAGCCAGTTGATCATACAAAACCTCTCAGCGTTACAATTGACAGTGGAATCAGGTTTGACAGACACCTTGCTCTTACCATTAAAAAGGTGCATTCCAAACTGGGCTCACTGTACAGTCCAAAATCATTTCTCACTGACCAACCTAGGCTCACAACAGCTCGAACCTACCTACTATCTTTCCTTCTTTATTGCTCTCAAATATTCACCAATCTTCGTAAAACTGACCTAAACAGCTTTGAATCTTGCTACAGCAAGATTGCTAAATTTGCTACAAATCAACCTCATAGATCTCATCATTGTACAATGTTAATTCAGCTAACCCAAATCAACTTGTGATCGCTCATGCAGTCCTATACAAACCTGACAACTGCCCATCACTATCAGGTCTAGTCCAACCCTATAAGAAACCTGTCATCCCTTAGGTCAGCTGATAAAATATTGCTAAAAGTTTACAAAGCCCAAAACACCTATGGCACCTCACTTTTCTCTCACACCATTGCTAAACTATGGAGCTCCCTCCCACAGCACACCCTTACCATCACTGACACACACACATTTAAACAGACTCTAAAAGAATATTTCTCTAAACACAGGCTTTTCTCCTGTTCTCACCCTGGCTAGATATTTCAATAAACAACTAGTCCTTCCTCTGCAATATCCTTTTCAGTATCTCTTGGCTATAGTACCCTTCTTACACTACTTTGTCTCTATCTCATAACTTTTGAATCCTTCTTACATCACTCCTTTTATGAAAACAAAAGAAAAGTTTCTTAATCGTATGAAAATAGACTATGTTTTTTTAAATGCTTTGACAATTGCAAAATATTGTGTAATATTTCCTTAATATACCTAACTGTATTATTTCTAAGTATGAACCTTGCAATTATAGTACTAATCTGTCTATCTCATTTGATGTAACTGGCATATATAAATTGTAAATACTATTGTAATCTTCCTCGGAGCTTTTCTCACCAGACCTCTGCTGAAAATTGGCTTCAGGCCCAGACGGACACTACCCAGTCAACAAATGAAATAAATAAATAAAAATAAATGTCACGGGGATCTTCATTCACAAGATGATTCTTTCTTCCTTGTTATCCCACTTTCCACACTGGCTGCTGACCTTGGATATCATTGCTCTAGAAAGCTGCCTATGCAAGCCTGTACACCCCCTAGGACAGCTTAACATGGCTTACATATGGGAAGAGTCACCTGACGCAGTAGTGGCTACCAGCAATAACCTAACACTCCTGTCGGGGTCATTGATGCAAGGAGTCTGCCACCGCTTCCCTCCAGAATGGCTAAGCTCATAACAGCTGATCAGTCCCACCCTTCCTTACCTTGGTCCTACCAGTATCTGAGCAGTGAGTCAAACTGACCTTGTATAAGCCATAGTTAGTCCTTTGTCATTACACACAACAGGCTAAAGGCCAATCCTGATCCAGTCTCTTAGTTTTAAAACAGTAGTATTCTACTGGGTCAACAAATCCAAAAAAAGCCTTATGTAAGAAGATGCTGCAGCACATCTCTGATCAGATTTACAGAAATGAGAAACAGCTCAGCTGACCCAAATGCTATCTTTATGCATCTAAATGCAGAACTCATTCAGTCACTCACAGTACAGCATCTAACAGCAGTATACATTCAACTGCACAAAGGTACATTAGTGGAGGTGAAATCATTTTTCTTTTAAAAGAACAAAATATTGCATGTTGTTACCCCAGAAGATTTTTGAAGCATGTAAAACCTGTTCCTTTTGATTACCCTGGGATGTTGGACTTTACATACTTGAATGCTGTTTTCATTCAGTTTCACACATATGTCACTGGGATCCTGCTAAATATATTGAGAGACTGTATTTATTCTGACAGGCAAATGTGTACTTGAGAAAGCAGTGTCATTTTTTATGATCAGACTAGATGCGCATGCACGCGTGTGTGTTTTTGTAGTCTTCTGAGGGGAGGAAGAGATTGCATGCACTCAGAGGCACCCTGGATCATGCTAACTTCCTGCAAGAGATTGGTAAGCTCACCATTCATGCATCAGCGGAGATGTATGGATATTTGGGGTGACAAGCCCCCCCTGCACACCCCACACCCTCCCTACTTTAATATACTAACTCTTGATCGCACTACAGTGAGGAAAGGGTCCATTTTCCGATCCCCACTATAGTGCAATCTATACCCAAAATGCTGAATCTGCAATGAGCAAATGTCACTGTGCATTCGCTCATTGCACATTCGAATCATTTTTCGTTCGATGTTTGGGAAATTAGCAAATGTCCTTTCGTTCGAACTTCTGTCATTCGCCCGTGTGCAGAACGCACATATGAAGATAAACCTGTGTGTGTGTGTGTGTGTGTGTGTGTGTGTGTGTGTGTGTGTGTGTGTGTGTGTGTGTGTGTGTGTGAGAGATTATATCGGCATTTGTTGACAACAACAAATGAGTGATACACAAATGTGTGACATAAAATGAGTGACAGTACAAGTGGGTGATAAACAAAATAGCGAATCATAATGCATTGACAACTTCTCTGAAATTATTAGTAAACCTGAGTGCAAAACACAGATCAAGCATTGTCTAAATATTGGTATTGTTAGAGAAAGGGTTATATAGTAAGATAAATTATTAGTAAACCCAAGTGCAAAACCCAGATCAACCATTGTTTGAATAGTGGCACTGTTAGAGAAAAGGTTGGTGCAGGGAGGCCTGTCAACATTTTAAAAATGTCAGCTCAAAATAATATCATGAAATAAGAAATTATTATTGAGATATAGAAATACAATAAAAATAAAAAATAAGCTCATTAGAATTACAGCTAAGCAACTGAATTTGGTTCAAACTGAGATCTGCTGTTTATGCATAAAAAAAATGTTAATGCTTTTGAAGGACAGCAATAAAGATAAAACAGTGGTTAATACCACCATTGAAATGATCGCTAAAAACAATCTTACTGTCATTTGTCTTCACAACCTGCACTTTCATATTGTCTACTATTAACTTGTAAGACATGAAATTAAAGATGTCAGCCCCAAATCATTTCAGAACCTAAATAGCCACTGGTGTTAAATTCAAATACAGTAAAAAAAATACACTGTTTTGCAAGGGCTACCAAGGGAGTTACTGTGCTATAAAATCTGATTTAATCTTTGCCCAGTTTTATCCATAAAAACTGTTAATAATTCCACTGCACTGCATCATAATTAAAAAAATGTACTACCTGCCTTTTTGTACATTACCTGGCCTTTATTGGTAAGTCATAAGGCACGTGATTAAAGAAACTCCCTCCAAATAATATAATGACATAGATAGTTGATATAACATGAAAAGAGAATAAAAAGATTTATACAGCTTTCACAAGAGCCATCACAAACACAGCAAGTCACTGAATCTGATGTAATGAGAGACCAGCTGCTTATCATAAATAAAACGATAGTTAACTGCCCCATCCTATACATCCAAGAAAGTCTTATCATTAATTTGTTTTTCATACCCTGCCCTTTATATGTGGCCTTTTATTAACTGGAAAGACATACAATTAAAGAAGCCAGTTCCAAACTATGTCATGGCATAATGAATTATGAGTGCCATGTAGATGTAAAGTAAAAAGGTGCACTGTTTTTATATCTGCCTAGTACTAGTTACATCTACTAGTTAAATCATTTTCTGCTCTCCAGTATACCATAAGGTAACACCACCGCTCTACCAGAAGCCAACATTATGCACTGACAAATTACTATCCTTTTCTCAGATGCTACAGTTGTAGTAACATCAGCTCTCTCTAGACAGCCATGTCCCTCCTAATGTAACTATTTGGGTCTATATTAGAACACCGAACATTCAAAATTTTGAGTGTTCTAATATCGAACCCTATCTATCAAAAATTTAAAACATCGCGCATACAGAACAGCAAATTTTTTCCTAGGGAAAGAAAATTGCTATTCCAAAACACATACACACAACACAAGCACACCAAACAAACTGAAATCCACACACATACACCTAAACTCTTACACCTAACCTTACACTAAATTATACATATACCATTAACTATCCACTTACCTTAAACCAAACCCTAACCCTAAGGTCCGTCAATATCGTACAGTCACCTCACCCGCGCCCTAACCCTAACTCACCTACCCCGCCCTAACCCTCACGTCCACACAATCGCAGACTTACCTGAACCCGACCCGTAACTTTCCATCACAGCACTGAAAATATTGAAGCAAAAGAAACGGACAGCCAAATTTTTTTCCCTAGGAAAAAATTTGGTTTTCTGTTTCTTCGATATTTTCAGGGTTCGCTGAAAATGGGTCAGTATTAGAACACTCGACATTTTGAATGTTCGGTGCTCTAATATAGACCCAACTATTCTTATAGTTGTCTCATTTTGTGAAATTATTTATAAAATGTGTTCAAAATCAGCTTCACAGATGGATAAGAAAAACAATATCATTGCCTATTCCCCTGTTTGTCCCTTACTTATATGGTAAATCTTCTTGGTCTTTGCAGCCCTATGGACTTACAGAAAGGGTGGCAGCCTAAAGCATTCTGAAAAATGTTTGTTTTATTACTTTAGATACAGATCTGTGATTTAATAGCACATTCTAAATACCACAACAGCACCAAAATATTTAATAAAGTATAGCATTTTGTTTGATTATCAATTATCATACACTTGATGCAACTTACTACAATATATGTCATTATTATTAAGTTCTAATTTCAAATTCAAAGTTCTACAAAAACATTCTGATATCAACAAACAAACTGAAGTCATCTACAAAGCATGACAGAATGGAAGATGGTCCTTTCCCGATGACATCACCACAGACTCAGTAAAACTTCATAAAACAAATGAATAATATTGTTTGCATTTAATGTATCCGGGACGTCTCTAACTATTCTGTTTTGTTTTGTTCTGATGTCACTGTTTTTATACTTGCCTGCTCTCTTAAGATTCAGTTTTATGTTGTACATAGATTATCTAATCCAACTGTCCCTGGGATTCAGAAAGGCTTAGTGTCATGCAGAAGCCTTATGTCATAAGGTTTCCACACTGCATTAAGCCTTTCTGGTTCTTAGACTGCTGTACCACTGAGGTTTTCCCCTCATGGGGCCTTAGCGTGGACAGGTGTCTTGTAGGCAGAGCTAGATTGTAATATATCAGTCTGGGAGAGTTGTTTATTTTAAGTAGCAATGTGTTCTCCTCTGGAAATGTCAACAGCTCCTGATTTGCTCACCAGACACTCTGAATCACTCAGCCAAATAAGATTTTACTGCAGGAGGAAATAATTAAAAGACAGTGGTTACCCTTTCACTGCACATGCCAGTGTGCCTGTATGTGTGTGGACATGTGTATGCATGTCTGTATAGGCACAAATAAGGTTGCATGTGTGTGTGTGTGTGTGTGTGTGTGTGTGTGTGTGTGTGTGTGTGTGTGTGTGTGTGTGTGTGTGTGTGTGTGTGTGTGTGTGGAGGGGCTACTAAGTTTAGAGGTCCATGAGTCAAACTGTTTGTGTAAAGATATATGGGTGACTGTTTCCATGGGCGAAAGTGTTCAATGTGCATGTCGGGCTTGTTTGTGGATAAATAGATGGGTGTGTCTGTGTATGCGCATGAGTAAATATGTGTGTGTGTGTGTGTGTGTGTGTGTGTGTGTGTGTGTGTGTCTAGGAATGTTTTGGGCTGTGTGCAGAGGAGTGTGTGTGCATATATAGCTGTCTTTGCTAATATTGTGCATGGACTGCTAAGGAGGGTACCGCTATGATCAGGTCTGACAGCACAGTGTTCAGTTCAGGTACATGTCAATGAGCCTGTAATGAGGTCTTTCACATTGTGGCTATGTCATTTCTCTGTATAGGAATTTCACACCTGCCTGCTAATTGACCGGTTCACAATGGGGAATTAGTGTGAGTGTGGAGAAATTGTGTGAAACCCAGGGAGTGTCTCTGTGCCTTTAATCAATTAAGTGCAAAATGTGATTTGAAGTTTGGTTGGTTATATCAATGCATTTAAAGTATGGTTTTAAAAGAATAGATCCTTGCCAGAAGAAACATGAAGCTTACTACCAAAACTAGTGGCAGCTGTCTCAGTATTCTATGAGCATATGAAGAAAAATGTTATATTTTGTTTTAGGTTGTTACAACTGCAGTGGTGTTTAGAATCTGTCTACAGCAGCAAATACCCAGGTTCATAGGCAACAGCCTCAGCTTTCAGAAAGTCAGCCATAGAGGAATTGGATCAAGTGGCTTGAGGCCGATTCTCTAACTCAGGGAAGGTGCTGGAAAACCTACCTGCTATAGTGCTAAAAAGTTATGTGGTGAAAGTTGAAGGAATCTGCAGGCAGAGTGCATACTCTAAATACAACAGCATTTAGGGACCTGACAGAATAGTACTGGACTACTGGAGTGTGCACTGAAGTAAGGCTTTGTGTGCAAGTTCGCCCTCTAGTGAATGGAAGCTGCATAATATATAAGTAATAAATATTCCGACTATGACAAAACCTCCAGTCTAGACTAGCTGGTGTAGGACAAGATCAAAATGTTGTTAGGGTCATAACGACTCTGAAGGCGGAGCTCTCCCTGGAGTAGGGGAGAATTAACATAACTGCAAACCAAGTGAGGAGAGGTGATAAGGGTCCAGAGGTTGCAATCATCAGCAGGGGGGCAAGGACAAATAAATGTTAAAAAAATTAAATGTTCTCGGTTTTGACAGGTGATCATTTCATGCCAAGGTTAATGAACTGAGGAAGTAAAATCATGCTTAGTCCCAAACAAGAAGTGAAGTTATTGGTGGTAAACAATTGGGATCTTGTGCCTAAGCCAACTAGTACCCCATAATCAGACATATGAGTGTACAACTGAGAAGCAGTACAGTCTGGTCATGGAAGAAAGTAGCCCCTCACTATGGGAATTGCAATGATGATTGGCTGTTTCTATAATTCTGAGGCATAGTTGTGACATTATACTAATTATGGTAATCATTGTAGCAGCAGCTCTTTTTAGTTAGCAAACAGTGTAGACAAAGTCATTAAATAAATTATACAAGCCTTGCTACTTACTGCCCGTGAATTGCTGTCCTCCCAAAGTGAATGAGAATTGTTTCTTCTCTTTATCAGACTTCACACCTTTACACACTCCATCTCCACCAATCTGAGAAGTTGTGTTCCAGTCATTGTCATTACACAGCAGAGCATCAGGATGGCTCATTAGACCACATAGAATTGTGCCTGAAAACCAGTTAAATAAAATTAGTTTAAACACTCAGCATTATACTACTTGCTTGAGCTACTTCAGTTCAGGGTATCGACATTCACACTTTTAATTTTCATATTAATGTTTTTTACAGAGACGGTACCTTCTTTTAGATTATGTAATTTAAAATTTGTATACTGAATGAAAGCTACAACTCATAAAAAAGAAACACATTTTTCACTTTGCAATGGAGAAGACAGTGTCAATGACATTTAACACATAAGTGATATCTTTCACAGTTTACAAACCAGAATTAGCCATCGAAGCACAGTGTCTACAAAGATATGAACATACAATGCTGTTGATGATATATTACCTATATAATCTGAGAGGTACATCTACCTCAGAAACACCTGGCCTTCCTTTAACAGTAATCAGTCATTCCATTTGTCTCAATCATCTTTGAACTACTTCAGCATACTTAAAACATACCACGGACATGGTAACTAAATGCCAAGACCCCCCATTATATCCGTGAACTTGTCCTCTTCCTGGTGTAATGTCTGTCCCACTCCTCCTAGAGGTCATCTTCCACTCAGCCACTTACATTTGCCCCTGGCACTATAGTAAGACGTTGTCCTGTTCGATTCTCAGCTAAAGCGTCTTCTGTGTGGAGACATGCGTGAACAGGCGTACCTTCGTTGAAGGTTGTGCATCAGGCCTGGCAAGTCGTTATGTAAAAATCTACTGCCAATCATTAGCGGACCGGAGTTCAGCTGTGGCGACCCCTAACCAGGAAAAGCCGAAAGATACCACTATAATGTAGTCATATCATACTCAGTCTTCCATGTTTGTCTTCTGGCATGTTTATCCTAATCTGTCTTTACACAATTAATACCTTTGCCATACGGATGACTCTGTACCATCCAGCCAAATCATCCGGGATGATGCCAGCAGAACTGAAAAAAGTAATTTACATGTAATCTTTGTACTTGTCTGCATCACAGAAAAGTGATGTTCACATCTCTTCATTGCATCCCAATATCCTTTTTTCTGTTCACTACGGCTGCATCAGAATGACTCATAATATCTCCTTCTCAAAGCTATGCTTCCTGCCATGTAAGGTTTCCCAGGACCCTCCTCCCTAATAGCAGTCCAGCTAGAGTGTACAGAACTGAACTTTTGTGCATTAAATGTCATCTAAGTTGGCTGGAAACTTGCCTTTCTGTGACCATTATGCCAGACTTGGGATCATCAACAAACAGGTTGATAAAGCAATAATAAAGACAAAGATGTTAAACAGGACTAGTTTGGAATCAGTAGGAAACTGTACAGCACCTCAAAAGTTATTTTTTTCCAGAAAGTTTCTATTCTGACTGCTGCTTTCTTCTTCCAGTCAGCTAGCTTGTCTTCTGTGCACATCATCTTTTTGGGCTAATCCTCAATGCCCATTAATTTACCCACCAAAGTCTTGTAAGGTACAATGTCAAAAGCCTTAAGGAAATCCAGATATACTACATCTACTGAGTTCCTTTCATCAGTCTCAGTGGTGACCCAGTAATAGAAAAGGCTCAAGCTGTGCTGGTAAGACCCCTGTGAAGTTACATTGTTGCGTGATAGTTCAGTTTTCAGGAATATCATCGTTGCCCATAATATGTAATGGGATGGGAGTGAGACTATCTGACCTGTCAGAGTCAAGTTTCCAACTAGATGCATGCATGTGACAAGAGATCAGGGTTACCATTCTTCAATAATAAGGCACCCTCCTGGTGTCTGAGGAGATATTATACATATGGAATTACTTACTTTGGTCAACAAATCAACAGCATTGATGGCAAGAACGTAGACCACAAAAGGTCAGTAATGCAAATTTCCACAATCAGCTGCACATGCACAAGAAAAATGCTTACCACGTGCAAATAAAAAAAATACAAAAATGATTTTTTGCAGGGGGAACCACCCCCCACACCCCCTTGTGTGTGTGTGGGGGGGGTCCCCATACCCCCCCCTGCCAATTATATATATATATATATATATATATATATATATATATATACTACCTCTGAGATCATACAGTCTCTGGGGAAAGGGAATATTCCCCTACCCAAGCATTTTCAATCCTGGACACCTGCTGACCATCTGCATATGTCGATCATATGTGGTCGATTGAACAGATGTCGGCTAAATACCATTTTGACCAAATGCCCAAGTCCCGTGTGTGTGTGTGTGTGTGTGTGTGTGTGTGTGTGTGTGTGTGTGTGTGTGTGTGTGTGTGTGTGTGTGTGCGTGTGTGTGTGTGTGTGTGTGTGTGTGTGTGTGTGTGTGTGTGTGTGTGTGTGTGTGTGTGTGTGTGTGAGTGTGTGTGCGTGCAAGTGCATGTGTGTGTACAGATCCTGTAAGAAAATTATTTTGGAATTTTAGATTGAATTCACACAGAGCAAAATAATCAATCAAGGATAAGTGGGAGACAGCTACATAATTAAATTTATGCATGACTCATAAACTTTCACTTCCTGGATTTTATTCCTAATTCATCTATACTCAATGGCTATCTGACTGTCAAGCTTTAATCTAGTCCCAAACCACCAGAGTATTTCTAAAGGGATAACAGGTGATAGCAAGTCCTTTCTAATTTTGTAACCAAAAACAGGAGCTTGGCCATTAGATTCATCTTTTGAAAGTTGCAGTCACAAGTACAGACCACTGGATAACCTTCTACGCTGTTTAACTTAATATAATGTAAATCCCAGATGTCTTTGTAAAGTTGTAAGGTACAAAAGGCAACACTTTTTTTACACTACAGTCTTCACTAAAAGCCATCTAATTATAGTTTATGTACCGCAGGCTAGTTCATAAAGCAAATATCACATGAGTTTTGTGAAAACAAGAGGAGAGAATCTAAGAAGGAATGTATACAGCATTTCTTTTCCATATAAAAATGAGTCTTCCTGAAGAAGTTGTGCAGTAAAAACATGAAACAGAAACTAAGAACTATTGAAAGGACAGAATTCTTGAAAAGGGTCAGGGCAGAAAACCGTTGGTGAAACATTATCTGCAGCTTATCCATTAGTGAGAAACAGGCATGTATTATGTGGAGATGAAGTTCATGTTCCTGTATTTCACTGGATAAAATTGTGAGATGCATTTTAAAATTCCTTAAAACCCTTTGGAATATATGCATTTTATAAATAATGTCTCATAAGAACGAATGACAATATGCACATATGTTGCTATGCAGGAAATCTAAAATTGCCATTGTTTAATAAAGTTTTGCTTGTTTAAGTTTTACAAAAAAATTTACCTCCACTGAGTATATTCTGGCTCAGCACAAAACCATCACAGCATGATTCCTTGCCACATGTTTGGTGACAGAACTGATGCACATCTGTCAAGGTTGTGCCTGTCACTGGGAAAACCATTGTCTTGTACACACCCTGAAGAGCATTCTGAAAGGATGTCCTTAGAAAGGTTTTCTGGGCAACAGTATCAAATGCATAACCTTTGAAGATGATAAAAAAATATATTACAAGCAAGCAGAATACAGAAAATAATTGGTTCTCTAACAATTCTCATGTTACTGCGAATAATTTTAGTACATTTAACATGCACTTATTTTTCCCCTGGAAAAAAATGAAAACATGTTATTAGCATTAAACAATTAGTTCAGTGATTTGCAATGAGTTCAGCGTCAGTTTAACAAAGCACTTATGAGGGGTTTGAACAGTCTGTTTTATTTATCTTTATTTAGTTAATATTATTTCTTCTAACCAAGTTTACAAAACTGTAGTGTTTTCCTAAAAATATAAAAGTAATTTTCTGGCTAAATATTTAACTCTTAAAAGTGTATACTATTTTGTATTCATTTGCACGGTATGGGTTTGGCAAAGTATGAATGTCGCAGAATGACTAGTCACTTCATTTTTTTTCTTATTAGATAATACCCATCTGCTATCTCCGAAGCTCTCCTGCTCTACCTTATTAATATGTGCTAACCTGACCATACCACTCATTCTCAGACTGCAACCATATCTATATCTATATCTATATATCTATATCTATATCTATATCTATATCTATATCTATATCTATATCTAGATCTATATCTATATCTAGATCTATATCTATATACACATATAGCTGTAATACTAAAGATCAAAAATACCCAAGTTCAACATGCAAAATATCAACTGTCAATACAACACTGCACATGTTATGAGGAACAGCCACAGTACATGCAAAATTTAAAATAGAAAAAAACTAAAAAAGCATATTTTTTTGCAGGAATAAGCTCCCTGCACTTCCCTCATGGGAGATGCTACATCCATACTCCTGTTAATTAGATATACTAACTGCAAGATCTCACAAACACTGGGTAAGGGCATAATTCATTACCTTAGGAATTGTGTGATCTCAGACACCTGTCCACCAACTAATAAATGCCTTTTGCAGGGAACTTGTACATAGAGAGATAGAGACATGGTATAGTCACAATGAGAAAGACCTCATTAGTGGCTGATTATCATATAACAAAAAATCAGCACAGAGGGCATAATGTAACAACAAATAACCCAAGAAAAAGGCAATAACCAAAAGAAAAGGAGTTGGCTGGATGGCATTAATACATTCTCCTTTTCTTTCAGATGGTGTGGATTTATTGTTAGCGTTCTACCCTAGTGTCAAGCCTTTGGCTACAATTCACGTTATTGGTTGAACAACTGCTTCTGGTTCTTTCACTTTATTTTGAATTCAATTTGTTTTTGTTTTTGTGCAGTGGAATTACACTACTTGGCTTTCCCTGTACTGCATGTTTTTTCTTTGGGTCATTACCTTATATATGAAATGAACACTGAGCTGACATAGCTGAAAATGTTGGAGTTCTCCTTAATAATCAACGCACTGTATTCACAAAGATACCTCATACACACACACACACACACACACACACACACACACACACACACACACACACACACACACACACACACACAGAAGTTTAGAGTAGCTAATCAACCATCACGTTATAACAGTTGAGAAGAAACTGCGAGTACCCAGAGAAAGCCCACTTAAAGTTAAACTGCATGACACTGCTCAGACATAGCTGTACAGTTTTTTTTCCTTAAAAAAGTTACAGTTCTGTGTAAGAGGTGTTAGGAAGTCACTCACATACCTTGGTTTATATAAAAACGAATAGGTAGTCGCTAGATAGTTGACTGACTCTGTAATAAAGAGAATGAATGAAATGTTTGTGATGAGGATACAGTAAGAGATAGTGACTTTAGACAAGGAAAGTTCTATACAGGAGTTTATGCACAAGTGTTATTTGGAGAAGAAGAATTTTGTTTGTTAGTGTAAGTCATTTCATGTACTGCGGTGGTGGTGCTGCGGTAGCGTTGTCGCCTCATAGCAAGACGTTGTCCCATTTGATTCTCAGCTAGAGCGTCTTCTGTGTGGAGGCATACGTGAATGGGGCGTGCCTTCGTTGAAGGTTGTGCGTCAGGGCTGATAACCCGGTACGTAAAAATTCACTGCCAATCATTAGCGGACTGGAGTTCCGCTGTGGTGACCCCTAACCAGGAAAAGCCGAAAGACACAATCAGTGTAGGCCATTTCATCTTGTTAAGTACTTCACGGTGAAGAGTGCACACTAAATTAGCTGCAAATCTGGCTACTTTGTGGGATAGAGTTTAAGGTTTTGAGATAGGAGATTGATATTTGTGTAAATACTGTATGTTTGTACAGTAACTATGGTGGTAGTTAGGAAGCTGTAAAAGTGGTCCTAAAGATAGGATGCAAGTATTGTTTCATACCTTTTAGGATTCCTAGAAGTGATTAAACCTTACTGTGTAACTTTTGTATATGGATATTAACTTTTACTTTTTGCTCGAAAATAATTCCTAGAAATCTAAATGTGAGAAATTTTCTGCATGACTGACCCTGAGGAGAATTTGTTTAGGATGGATGATACTGTACATATGTATAGTTTTGGCAGTATTAAGAATCATATACTATACATATGTATAGTTTTGGCAGTATTTAGCATGATATACTGTACATATGTATAGTTTTGGCAGAATCTAGCATGATATTCTGTACATATGTATAGTTTTGGCAGTATTTAGCATGATATACTGTACAAATGTATAGTTTTGGCAGTATTGAGTAGCATGATATACTGTACATATGTATAGTTGTGGCAGTATTTAGCATGATATACTGTACAGATATATAGTTTTGGCAGTATTTAGCATGATATACTGTACATATGTATAGGTTTGGTAGTATTTAGCATGGTATACTGTACATATGTATAGTTTTGGCAGTATTTAGCATGATATACTGTACGTATGTATAGTTTTGGCAGTATTAAGTAGCATGATATACTGTACGTATGTATAGTTTTGGCAATATTGAGTAGCATGCTATACTGTACATATGTATAGTTTTGGCAGCATTAAGTAGCATGCTATACTGTACGTAAGTATAGTTTTGGCAGTATTAAGTAGTATGCTATAGTGTACTTATGTATAGTTTTGGCAGTATTAAGTAGCATGATTTACTGTACATACATATAGTTTTGGCAGTATTAAGTAGCATGATATACTGTACACATGTATAGTTTTGGCAGCATTAAGCAGCATGCTATACTGTACATATGTATAGTTTTGGCAGCATTAAATAGTATGCTATAGTGTACGTATGTATAGTTTTGGCAGTATTAAGTAGCATGATATATTGTACACATGTATAGTTTTGGCAGTATTAAGTAGCATGCAATACTGTACGTATGTATAGTTTTGCCAGTATTAAGTAGCATGATATACTGTACATATGTATAGTTTTGGCAGTATTAAGTAGCATGATATAGTGTACATATGTATAGTTTTGGCAGTATTAAGTAGCATGATATACTGTATGTATATACGTATAGTTTTGGCAGTATTAAGTAGCATGATATACTGTACATATGTATAGTTTTGGCAGTATTAAGTAGCATGATATACTGTATGTATGTACGTATAGTTTTGGCAGTATTAAGTAGCATGATATACTGTACATATGTATAGTTTTGGCAGTATTAAGTAGCATGATATACTGTATGTATGTACGCATAGTTTTGGCAGTATTAAGTAGCATGATATACTGTACATATGTATAGTTTTGGCAGTATTAAGTAGCATGATATACCGTACATATGTATATTTTCGGCAGCATTGAGTAGCATGCTATACTGTACATCTGTATAGTGTTCGCAGCATTAAGTAGCATGATATACTGTATGTATGTATAGTTTGGGCAGTATTAAGTAGCATGCTCTTCTTGTACATATGTATACTTTTGGCAGTATTAAGTAGCATGATATACTGTACATATATATAGTTTTGGCGGTATTTAATAGTATACATGTATAGTTTTATGGGTTCATAGGTAGGTACTAGGCTATCTGCCCGAGGGCATTTAAAAGCTTAGCCAGAGTGTGCTGGCTTTTGCCACCCTATTGATTAATTAACTGATCCTCTGTCAAGCACAGCCAATGAAGTGATCCCAGGGTTGTATTTTCTGTTACCCATCCACTCGTCAAAGTTTCTCTTGAAGAGTGTTAGTAAAGGGCTCTGCCTAATGTAGTTTGGAATTTTTTCCAATGCATGGGGAGTCTCTGAGACAGTAATCTATCCCTCAAGCATGTTCTATTTATTGTTGGGTCGAGGTTTAGCTCACTAGAGCGTGTGTCTCGCAGTGACTTGGATTTCTTTAGGTGGAGCATGTCAGAGTTTTTTCATGTGGGCTGCATAGGACATATGCTTGAGGACAGTAACCCTCTTGGTGAGGTACACTTGTGGTCTTTCCAGCTGTTGGAATTAAGTAGTATGCTATACTGTACGTATGTATAGTTTTGGCATTATTAAGTAGCATGCTATACTGTACGTATGTATAGTTTTAGCAGTATTAAGTAGCATGCTATACTGTACGTATGTAAAGTTTTGGCAGTATTAAGTAGCAGGATATACTGTGCACGTATAGTTTTGGCAGCATTAAGTAGCATGCTACACTGTACATATGTATAGTTTTGGCAACATTAAGTAGCATGCCATACTGTATGTATGTATACTTTTGGCAGTATTAAATAGCATGATATACTGTAGATATGTATACTTTTGGCAGTATTAAGTAGCATGATATACTGTACACATGTATAGTTTTGGCAGTATTAAGTAGCATGATATACTGTACATATGTATAGCTTTGGCAGTATTAAGTAGCATGATATACTGTACACATGTATAGTTTTGGCAGTATTAAGTAGCATGATATACCATACATATGTATAGTTTTGGCAGTATTAAGTAGCATGCTATACTGTACGTATGTATAGTTTTGGCAGTATGAGGTAGCATACTATACTGTACATATGTATAACTTTGGCGATATTAAGTAGCATGCTATATTGTACATATGTATAGTTTTGGCAGTATTAAGTAGCATGCTATACTGTACGTATGCATAGTTTTGGCAGTTTTAAGTAGCATACTATACTGTACATATGTATAACTTTGGCAGTATTAAGTAGCATGCTATACTGTACGTATGTATAGTTTTGGCAGTATTAAGTAGCAAGCTATACTGTACATATGTATAGTTTTGGCAGTATTAAGTAGCATGATATACTGTACACATGTATAGTTTTGGCAATATTAAGTAGCATGCTATACTGTAGGTATGCATGTATAGTTTTGGAAGTATTAAGTAGCATGCTATACTGTACATATGTAAGTTTTGGCAGTATTAAGTCGCATGATATGCTGTACATATGTATAGTATTGGTACTATTAAATAGCATGATATACTGTACACATGTATAGTTTTGGCAGTATTACGTAGCATGATATACTGTACATATGTATAGCTTTGGCAGTATTAAGTAGCATGATATACTGTACACATGTATAGTTTTGGCAGCATTGAGTAGCATGCTATACTGTACTTCTGTATAGTTTTGGCAGCATTAAGTAGCATGCTATACTGTATGTATGTATAGTTTTGGCAGTATTAAGTAGCATACTATACTGTACATATGTATATTTTGGCAGTATTAAGTAGCATGCTATACTGTACATATGCATATTTTGGCAGTATTAAGTAGCATGATATACTGTACACATGTATAGTTTTGGCAGTATTAAGTAGCATGATATACTGTACATATGTATAGCTTTGGCAGTATTAAGTAGCATGATATACTGTACACATGTATAGTTTTGGCAGTATTAAGTAGCATGATATACCATACATATGTATAGTTTTGGCAGTATTAAGTAGCATGCTATACTGTACGTATGTATAGTTTTGGCAGTATGAGGTAGCATACTATACTGTACGTATGTATAACTTTGGCGATATTAAGTAGCATGCTATATTGTACATATGTATAGTTTTGGCAGTATTAAGTAGCATGCTATACTGTACGTATGCATAGTTTTGGCAGTTTTAAGTAGCATACTATACTGTACATATGTATAACTTTGGCAGTATTAAGTAGCATGCTATACTGTACGTATGTATAGTTTTGGCAGTATTAAGTAGCAAGCTATACTGTACATATGTATAGTTTTGGCAGTATTAAGTAGCATGATATACTGTACACATGTATAGTTTTGGCAATATTAAGTAGCATGCTATACTGTAGGTATGCATGTATAGTTTTGGAAGTATTAAGTAGCATGCTATACTGTACATATGTAAGTTTTGGCAGTATTAAGTCGCATGATATGCTGTACATATGTATAGTATTGGTACTATTAAATAGCATGATATACTGTACACATGTATAGTTTTGGCAGTATTACGTAGCATGATATACTGTACATATGTATAGCTTTGGCAGTATTAAGTAGCATGATATACTGTACACATGTATAGTTTTGGCAGCATTGAGTAGCATGCTATACTGTACTTCTGTATAGTTTTGGCAGCATTAAGTAGCATGCTATACTGTATGTATGTATAGTTTTGGCAGTATTAAGTAGCATACTATACTGTACATATGTATATTTTGGCAGTATTAAGTAGCATGCTATACTGTACATATGTATATTTTGGCAGTATTAAGTAGCATGATATACTGTACATATGTATAGTTTTGGCAGCATTAAGTAACATGATATACTGTAAATATGTATAGTTTTGGCTGTATTAAGTAGTACACATGTATAGTTTTAAAGGTTCATAGGTTCATAGGTAGGTACTAGGCTATCTGCCCGAGGGCATTTATAAGCCTAGCCAGAGAATGTCGGCTTTCGCTGCCCTGTTGCTCAATTAACTGATCCTCTGTCAAGCAGAGGCAATGAAGTGATCCCAGGGTTGTATTTTCTGTTACCCATCCACTCATCAAGGCTTCTTTTTAAGAGTGTTAGTGAGGGGCTCTGCCTAATGTAGTTTGGAATTTTTTTCCAATGCATGGGGAGTCTCTGTGACAGGAATCTATTCCTCCAGCATGTTCTATTTATTGTTGTGGCGAGGTTTAGCTCACTAGAGCGCGTGGCTCGCAGTCACTTGGATTTCTTCAGGTGGAGCATGTCCATCAATTCTGAGTTGGACATGACTTTGTAAGTCAGGCAGAGATCACCTCTGAGTAAGCGATATGCCACTGAGTGCAGCAGGAGTTTTTTCCAGGCGGGCTGTACAGAACATATGTTTGAGGCCAGTAATCCTCTTGTTGAGGTACTTTTGTGGTCTTTCCAGCTGTTGGAATTAAGTAGCATGCTATACTGTACGTATGTATAGTTTTGGCAGTATTAAGTAGCATGCTATACTGTACGTATGTAAAGTTTTGGCAGTATTAAGTAGCAGGATATACTATACACGTATAGTTTTGGCAGCATTAAGTAGCATGCTATACTGTACGTATGTATAGTTTTGGCAACATTAAGTAGCATGCTATACTGTACATATGTATACTTCTAGCAGTATTAAGTAGCATGATATACTGTACATATGTATACTTTTGGCAGTATTGAGTAGCATGCTATACTGTACGTATGTATAGTTTTGGCAGCATTAAGTAGCATACTATACTATAGTTTTGGCAGTATTAAGTAGCATGCTATACTGTACATATGTATACTTTTGGCAGTATTGAGTAGCATGCTATACTGTACGTATGTATAGTTTTGGCAGTATTAAGTAGCATGATATACTGTACACATGTATAGTTTTGGCAGCATTAAGTAGCATGCTATACTGTACGTATACATAGTTTTGGCAGTATTAATTAGCATGCTATACTGTACATATGTATACTTTTGGCAGTATTAAGTAGCATGCTATACTGTACATATGTAGCATTTTGGCAGTATTAAGTAGCATGTTATACTGTACATATGTATAGTTTTGGCAGTATTGAGTAGCATGCTATACTGAACATATGTATAGTTTTGGCAGTATTGAGTAGCATGCTATACTGTACATGTGTATCGTTTTGGCAGTATTGACTAGCATGCTAAACTGTACATACGTATAGTTTTAGCAGTATTGAGTAACATGCTATACTGTACATATGTATAGTTTTAGCAGTATTGAGTAGTATGCTATACTGTACATATGTATAGTTTTGGCAATATTGAGTATCATGCTATACTGTACATAGGTTCATATGTTCATAGGTAGGTACTAGGCTATTGGCCCTAGGGCCTATATAAGCCTAGCCAAACAGTACCCTGGCTTTTGCCACCCATAAAAATTATTTTCCGTTGCCCCTGTCAAGCAGAGCCACAGAAGTGATCCCTGGGGTGAATTTCCTATCTCCCATCCAATTATCAAGATTTTTCTTGAAGAGTGCTAATGAGGAGCTTTGTTTGATATAGATAGGTAGTTTGTTCCAGAGTATGAGAAGTCTCTGAGACAGGAATCTATCCCTTTAGCATGTTCTATTTATTGTGGTGACAAGGTTTAGGTACCTACAGCGTGTACCTCAGAGTAATTGGGATTTCTTTATGTGGAGCATGTCCAAGAGCTCTGGGTTTGACATAGCTTTGTATGTTAGGCAGAGATCACCTCTGAGTAGGCAACATGCGACAGAGTAAATCTGGATTTTTTTGAGACGTAGGGCATCAATTTGTGGCCAGGAACCTCTTTGTGAGGTATTTCTGTGGCCTTTCCAGTTGTTGTAGATGTCTTGTGAGGTACATTCCAAAAGGGGCGTTGTACTCTATAATGGGTCTAATGAGTGATGAGTAGAGGGTAACAATGACCTCTTTTTTCCTGGATGAGAAACGTTTTGTGATGAGGTGTGCCACATAGAAGGATTTCTTGACTACTGTGGCGATGTGATTATCAAAGGAGAGACTACTGTCCACCTGTGTCTGAAGGTCTCATCACTTTCAGTGTTAAGTAGACTACCGCTTATGTGGTGGTTCATGGGTACAGAGTTTTTACCAAAAGGGATGACAATGCACTTTTTGGCATTGAGCTTGAGGCCATGGCTTTGACACCAGACATCTGTCTCAGTGAGGTCCTTTTGTAGGATGTCCACATCGTTAGGAGATTTGATTATGGCTCCTAGTTTGCAGTCATCTACAAACTTTGTTAGCCAAAGACCTTCTGTGTTAGCCTGTACTTCAGAGAAGTAGATACCAAACAGGAGAGGACCTAGGACTGAACACTGTGGTACTCCACTTTTCACTGGTCTGAAGTTAGATTTAGAGTCTGCTACTTTCACAGTGTGGGTTCAATCAGTGAGCCAGTTGGCAACCCATCTTGTGACATAGGGATTTATACCTAGTTTAGTGAGTTTGTCTATAACTCCAGAGTGGGAGATGGTGTTGAAAGCATTGGCGAGATCTAGATAGGCTGTGTGTACCATCTTACCCTCATCTACAGCTTTGGTGACTGCTATAAAGAAGTCTATCAGGTTTAGGAGACATGATCTGCCTTTTACAAACCCGAACTGGGTAGGGTCCAGAGTTTGGAGATTACCAATGTCATTGTTTATAAGTTCCATGATGATACGCTCCACAGCCTTGCAGACCAAGCTCATCAGGCTAATGGGGCGGTAGTTCCCGGAGTCCATGGTGGCTCCCCCTTTGTGGAGTGGGATAACTGTTGCTGTGCACCATTCAGTGGGCACAAAGCCTGAGGTGAGGCTATGATTGAACATGGTACTTAGGTGGGGTGCCAGTTCGTTCTGTAGTTCATGTAGAACGCAGCCTGGGATGTTGTCAGGTTCCATGGATGCTGTATTCTTGGCTTTGGAGAGTGTGTTTTTTACCTGTGCAGCCGTGATTACAGGTACTTTGCATTCTTCCGGTATAGAGATGTGCCCTTTAGGGGATGAGAGAGGGGTAAAGTTAGCACTGAACCTATCTGCCAGAATGTTGGCAATATCAGTTGGTTCTGTATATTTAGTGCCATTGTGCTGTAACTCAGAGCAGATCTGAGTGCTGCCATTGAGATTCTTGACATAGCTATAGAATGCTTTGTGGTTGTCTTTAGAATCAGTGGCGATTTTGTTTTCGTAACTAGCTTTGGAGGATTTTATGAGGGATCTCAGCTTTTTACTGAGGCTGACCACGGAGTTCCTCCAATCATGGGATTTTACTCTTTTTTGCAATAGTTTCTTTCTTCTGTTGTAGAGTTTGTTTATAGCAGAGGACCACCAGATTGGCTTCCTTTTTTTGGAGGATAGCATCTTGGTTCTGTTAGGGATTGCACGATTCATGCACTTGTGTAAGTCCTTATAAAGTGCAGTGGTACAGGATTCAGCAGTCGTATCTCTATTGTCCGTCAGCATGGGTGTCGTGAAGTTTGCCACTTCTGTCTTAAGAAGTGTGAAGTTGGCTTTGGAGAAATGTTTTACGGTGGTTTCCCTAATGGGGGGTGGGGCTGGGATGAGGATGTCTAGGGTGATTTGCTTGTATTCGGAACTGATCAACAAGGAATTGACCTCTGGTGTGGAACACCGGTTGCCCATGTTGGTAATGACCAGGTCTAGGATATTGCTGCCCCTGGTGGGGGTGTATCAAAGTTGATCCAAGGCATTGGAATTTATGAATTCCAGAAAATGTTGAGCACAAGAGTTCGTACATGAGTAGTTTTCCCAGTTAATGGTGGGGTAGTTGAAATCACCCATTATTAGGGTGTTAGGTTGTACCCTAATATTTTTCCAGTGTATCAAGAAATGAGGAGTGGGAATCCTGGGGCATGGTGGGGGATCTGTAGCAAGCTACAATTTGCACTGCGGTCCTGCCCAGAGTTAGTTGCACTTGGATAATCTCAGATGCATTATGCTGAGCAACTAGCCTGGAGGTGTGGATATCCTTAATGAATATGGACACACCTCCACCTTTAGTGCTTCGATCCAAGTTAGGTGGCCGAAAGGTGTGGTATGAATTATAGCCTGGTAATGCAGGGGTGCTCTCTGGAGCCTTGAAACAGGTCTCTGTCACTGTATAGATGTCGATGTTCTCCATTTTAATGAGTGCCTCGAGTGAGTGCATTTTGAGGTTTAGACTTCTAGCATTGAGTAGCATTACCCTCAGATTTTGCTTGCTTGTACCTGTTACGGTGGTGAATTTCCCATTTGAATCTTGCGTAAAAAAGGCACTATAGGGGTGGCAAGAGCCTTAGCCAGTAACCAGAATCCCAAGGGTGACAGGTGCAGGCCATCTCTGCAAAGCATCGTGATTTGTCGATCATGTCATCCCAGGCAGACAGATACTGGATCCCCTTAGAATGACACCAGAAGCTTAGCCAATTGTTGAAGTCAATCAATTTGTCCTTGTACTGTGCTATCATTCTGGGTAATGGCAGGATGCTACTCAGGGCTAGGGTCATACTTGCCTGGGCTACAAGATCAGAAAGCTCCTCCATGTCTCTTTTCATGTAGTCCAGGGAGGTACGTCTCAGGTCATTCACACCAACATGGACAATGACATGCATTATGTGGTGGATCCTGGCACCTGACAAGCAGCTGACAGTGACTTTCTCCTTGTTTAGCCTGGTGAGTGGAACATCAGTGTGCCTGACTATAGAGTCACCTATGACTAGAGTGTTAGGTACGTTGTTATGCCTTATGGGCTGTGGTTGAGTGGCACACTGAGTTTGTGGGCTATGTGTCATTTGGGTTGTGTTGGGGGGTGGAGGTTGCTATATGTATAGTTTTGGCAGTATTGAGTAGCATGCTATACTGTACATATGTATAGTTTTGGCAGCATTGAGTAGCATGATATACTGTATATATGTATAGTTTTGGCAGTATTTAGCATGATATACTGTGCATATGTATAGTTCTGGCAGTATTGAGTAGCATGTTATACAGTACATACATATAATTTTGGCAGTATTAAGTAGCATGATATACTATACATATGTATACTTTTGGCAGTATTAAGTAGCATGATATACTCTACATATGTATAATTTTGGCAGTATTCATTAGCATGATATACTGTACATATGTATAGTTTTGGCAGTATTGAGTAACAGGATATACTGTACATATGTATAGTTTTGGCAGTATTAAGTAGCATGCTATACTGTACATATGTATAGTTTTGACAGTATTGAGTAACATGATATACTGTACATATGTATAGTTTTGGCAGTATTTAGCATGGTATACTGTACACATGTATAGTTTTGACAGTATTGAGTAACATGATATACTGTACACATGTATAGTTTTGCCTGTATTTAGCATGGTATACTGTACATATGTACAGTTTTGGCAGTATTTAGCATGATATACTGTACATATGTATAGTTTTGGCAGTATTGAGTAGCATGATATACTCTACATATGTATAGTTTGGGCAGTATTTAGCATGGTATACTGTACATATGTACAGTTTTGGCAGTATTTAGCATGATATACTGTACGTATGTATAGTTTTGGCAGTATTGAGTAGCATGATATACTGTACCTATGTACAGTTTTGGCAGTATTTAGCATGATATACTGTACATATGTATAGTTTTGGCAGTATTGAGTAGCATTCTATACTGTACATATGTATAGTTTTGGCAGTATTGAGTAGCATGCTATACTGTACATATGTATAGTTTTGGCAGTATAGAGTAGCATGCTATACTGTGCAGATGTATAGTTTCGGCATTATTTAGCATGATATAATGTACATATGTATAGCATTGGCAGTATTGAGTAGCATGATATACTTTATATATGTATAGTTTTGGCAGTATTTTAGCATGATATACTGTACATATGTATAGTTTTGGTAGTATTGAGTAGCATGATATACAGTACATATGTATAATTTTGGCAGTATTAAGTAGCATGATATACTATACATATGTATACTTTTGGCAGTATTAAGTAGCATGACATACTATACATATGTATAATTTTTGCAGTATTCATTAGCATGATATACTGTACATATATATAGTTTTGGCAGTATTTAGCATGATATACTGTATATATGTATATTTTTGGCAGTATTTAGCATGATATACTGTACATATGTATAGTTTTGGCAGTATTGAGTAGCATGATATACAGTACATATGTATAATTTTGGCAGTATTAAGTAGCATGATATACTATACATATGTATACTTTTGGCAGTATTAAGTAGCATGATATACTATACATATGTATAATTTTGGCAGTATTCATTAGCATGATATACTGTACATATATATAGTTTTGGCAGTATTTAGCATGATATACTGTATATATGTATAGTTTTGGCAGTATTTAGCATGATATACTGTACATATGTATAGTTTTGACAGTATTAAGTAGCATACTTTACTCTTTTAACCAGCAATGGAGTATCAACATAAGAATGATGCTCAATGTGTTCTGAGTATTATACGTGTACAAAATGTAATAGTGGCAGTACCTAACATGCTGATAAGTGAAGTAGAAGGAAGGCACATTAGTGACCAACAAAACAGGACCACTGAAAGACAACTAGGGGTACTAGCTCTGATGATACGCCACAATTCTGACATTTCACACAGTGCTGTCTATTGTTGAGATGACTGGTAATCCAGTCTGATGTCTTTTTAATATTTTTTTTCTTTTAAGAAACTGCTGGAAGAGATAGTATAGTTTGCAATATCAAATGCTTTGGACAGGTGTAAAAATAGTATAGCTATTCGCAGCTTTCAGCCTCTTAGAAGAAAAAAATCTGGACAAAGGCAAAAATAATGGGAGGGTGAAACCCCACAATTAGGGACAAATTTTAAATATTGCTCTTATAAACTTAGAAAGTTGCTATAATAAAAGATTTTGTGTTACCATGCATTTTCTGAATGGCATGAAGTCTGAAACTCAAATGCCTGTCATTATTTAGTAAACTCAGTCCTCACTGATTTGCCACAAAAATCAAGAAAATAATACATTTTATGAGGAAATGACAAAAAAAATGGACATTCTGCAAAGATCTGGACAGTTGAGAATTATGTAGCTATTTATCATTTTTCTGGTTATTGTGCACTTTCTTAAAGAAAGTAAGATGGTGGGTTCTTCATGAGCTGCGATGAGTGGCTGAGAGAAAAATTTAGCTAATAGGGAAAGGGCCTCTGCAGATCTTAGATATGATGCTGAATTATTAAATATTCGCCTTAAAAAGAGGAAGAATTGCAGCTTGTTTTCAGAGAAAAGAAAAATGATTTTCCTTTATGATGCAGTTAAAAAGGACTGAGGTAGCTCAGGTAGGAAGTAATGCCTGAAGATGATGGTTTGGCCACAGAATTTGGTTTACTTGAAACAATACTTCAAATAGTGTAATGTTTAGGGTTTAAGAACAAAGGATTTTTAGTAATAAACTAAAGGAAGAAGCAATGCATTATTTAATGCTAGAGGGTTCAGAATTATATCTCTGAAGTTCCAGGGCATTGTTGGGCAATAAAAAATTGAAGAAAGGATTTGGAGGGGAGTTACTTTTTTGACAGAAAGGGTTCATTTCTTGAATGGAGTTTGAGGTGTTCGACTGTTTTACAACCTATTGTAGTATTATACATGGCTCCATGGAAAATAAGGATGAAGCCCTATGACCCAGGTGACCTGAGCTTGAGTGGTTGTTTTATCACTGGTGGGATCCAGTGGGGAAGGATAAAAGTAAGCCGCTGACACTAGCCAGCAAGCCATGGAGGAGGGAGATGGTCCAATCACTATAATATCAGACTCTAACACCTGTAAGTGCCCAGTGCAAAGCACTGTGACTGCCTATATGTGCTTGACTTACTAAACTGATGAAGGTTGCCTCTACTGCACCAGCACTGAAGTATATATATGTATATATATATATATATATATATATATATATATATATATATATATATATATATATATATATATATATATATATATATATATATATACACAGATGGGTGGTACTGAAAGCTCTTCAATTACATGGTTGCACACATGAGCCACCTGGGCTAGGACTACGTAGCAGATATGTCACTCAGCTCCTCCTTAAAAAGAATAATGTATCTATGGTGGCAGCAATAACAGGTAGTCCTCCAGCCTCAGGACAATTAGGGTCAGATCCTTAAACACAGGCAGTTTCAGTCTTGGAGGGAGTATTAAAACCCTCAGAACACTGGAATGAAGGTGTTCCTGTCACTGTAGTTTGCTAATGTAACGAGGAGGGTGGAGCACTAGCAACCTTCATGCTTGTCTTGATGTTGCTACCGCTATTCAACTTTCTCCCCAGGCAGACTCCTAAATATATATTCTGTACATATTACTGACTGGAGATATTCACAAAACACGTAGTAGTGTTAGTGGTACAACAGGTAGCACACTCAAGATTGATGCCAAAGGCTGTAGGTTCTATTCTCACATTAAGTAAATGGATGCTGACACTGTTGTACGGCATAAGGGGTGTGCTGCACTCCCAAATGTGTCTTCCTAGAGAACAGTGATAGCAAAGCCTAACCTAGACTTGGAGAAGGCATCTAGCTTGTAGTGCTTGATAAAATTATGTACACTGGACCAAGCTGCTGCTTCTAGAATACTTCAAGAGTCCAACCCTTACCAAAAATCTATGAAGAAGGCAAGGCCCTGGTAGAGTGTGTGCCTTGACTCTGTCTAGAATTGTTTTGTTGTGGTGGGAATAATAAAAGGTAATAGCCTGAGACGACCATTTGAAAACAGCCTGCTTTGACACACATGGTCCCTTCTTCATCTTACCTTCAGAAGAAATGAGCAACAGATTGGAACTTCTGAAAGATTTTAGTCTGTCACAATAGTACCTGAGATTTCTGTAGACATCCAAGGCATGAAGTAGTCATTCTCTGTCATTTTGGGGTTCAGGGAAGAACACAGGAATTTGGATTGTTTGCCTTAAAGTGACCTTGGATACTACGTTAGGCATAAATGGATTAATTATCAAAAAAACTGCCTCTGTGGAAAATGAGAAAAGATGTATGCACAGTAAGAGCTTGCAACCACCAGATGCTCTTCTTACAGAGGTCAGAGCATCCAGTAAAAATAATTTGTTAAAAACCTCAAGTCAGCCAGGTATGAGCTGGTTCAAATGGAGTGTTAGGTTCTGTAACACAAAATAAAAACCCCAAGGTGGAGCCACCATTTTTCTTGGAGGTTTCTTAAAAAATACCCTTTTCAAAAACATTTTGACTTGGGAATGCCTTGAAAGAGGGGGTTCCATGGGCAGACATGTTGAAATGGCTGACAAATGCACCTTAATAAAAGAGTAAGACAGGCCATACGAAAGTAACTCATGCAAGTATTCTAAAACCAGAATGGGTGCTGGTTATGCTACTGGTACCAACTAAAAAAAAATTCCATTCGTTAATATGTGATTTTCAAGTAGCAGGCTTTCTTGCCTCCATTAGTACCTTCTGCATGTCCTCACTAAACAGGGGTCTAAAAGGTAACAAGACCTTATCATCCAGGCAGTTTGTTGAATTTGGCTGGAGATGAGATGTATCAAACACCCCTATTCTTGTGTGAGTAGATTCAGTCTGTGAGGAAGTTTTTTGTAATTGTCCCTGGCCAAATCCAAAACAACTGAGAACCTCTGTTGCCTGGACCAGTAGGGAGTAACCCCAATGATCTTTTTGGATTCTTTCTGAATATTCAGAAGTACCCTGGATATCAGTGGAAAGGGTGGAAAAGCATACAGAAATATTCCTGTCCCAGGAAAAGACATCTGTCTTAAAGGCCTTCTTGCATTGAGCCATGGAGCTGAATTTTGCAAACTGATTGTTCAAAGAGGAGGCTAAAAGGTCAGTTTAAGGAACCCTCCAAGGATGGATCAAATCTTGGAAGACCTCCTGATCTAGTTTCCATTTGTGAGGGTCAGCGTTTGTCATGCTCAGCTTGTCTGCCAGTTTTGCTCTGAGAAAATGTAAGATGCCTGTAGAGTGAGATTGTGCTGTAAAGCTATATAATGTGCTAATATGGCTAGTCTGGAAAACTGATAAGACCCCGGTTCCCCTTGCTTGTTAAGGTACCACATGATTGTGGTATTGTCTGCAACAACTTGAAAAATTCCTGTGGACCAAAGGTAATTGGGTCTATATTACAACACCGAACTTTCAAAATTTCGAGTGTTCTAATATCAAACCCTATTAATCGAAAATTTAAAACATCGAACATACAGAACAGCAAATTTTTTCCTAGGGAAAAAATTTGCTGTTCCAAAACACATACACACAACACAAGCACACCAAACAAACAGCAATCCACACACATACACCTAAACTCTTACACCTAACCATACACTAAACTACACATTCACCACTAACTGTCCACTTACCTTAACCCAAGCCCTAACCCTAAGGTCCGTCACTATCCCACAGTCACCTCATCCACGCCCTAACCCTCATGTCCACACAATCGCACACTTACCTGAACCCGACCCGTAACTTTCCACCACAGCGCTGAAAATACCGAAGCAACAGAAACAGACAACCGAATTCTTTCCCTGGGAAAAAATTTGGTTTTCTGTTTCTTTGATATTTTCAGCATCCGCTGAAAATGGGTCGATATTAGAACACTTGAAATTTTCAAAGTTCGGTGCTCTAATATAGACCCAGGTAATTCAGAGGGTTGAGTGTCGTGATAAGTGCAAGCATTTCTTTTATGTTTATGCATTTGTGCCTGTCTTTGTTCTCCCAGATACCTTGCACTTTTATTCCCTTGACACTGCTCCCCAAGCAAAGTCTGAGGTATTTGTGGTGTCCGACTACTTTGGAGCAGGAGGGAAGAAGCAGAGATCTGGATTCAGGAATATTTGATGTCTCCACCAAGTGATTTTATTTATTTATTTATTTATTTATTTATATTTGTTGACCGGGAGTGTCCGACTGGACGTAGGTCCATTTTCAGTGGAGGCCCGGGAAGAAAAGCTCCACAGTTAAAATAAACAGTAGTTACATTGGATTACATAGCGATTAACAATTACATAACAATTACTTACAACATATTTACAGATGAAGAGCATAGTACATCAGTAGACAACTAGAATATTTATCTGTGAAGTACATAACAGACATTAACAATTGTTACAATAAGAAGTTCCTGCTGTATAATAAGTACTAGGCTTATGAGCATCTGAGCTTGCTATAATCAAGGTAGTCAGTGGAGTGGAAAAAAAGGTAGTGGTTGGATGGAATGGGTGATATTAGAGTGGGAGTTGCAAGGGCATAGCCAGCATGTTTTTAGGTACGCTTTTAGTAAAGTTTTGAAGTGGGTGCATGATGGTATGGAGGTAATTGTGGGTGGGAAGGAGTTCCATAATTTGGCTATGGTGCAAGAGAATAGTGCTTCACCAGCAGAGTTATTGGCTTTAGTAATCTGCAAGTGATTTCTTTTCTCACAAATCTGAGAACTGTAATCTAAAAAGACAATCCCCAGGATTTAATAAACTCCATGCAGGAATAGTGCTATTCCTGCACGGAGTGAACTGTGTCCATTTCCACATAGCCTTAACAGCAGCGTGCCTTGCATATTCATGAAGGCGCGCTACTGCTAAGGCTAAGCGGACACGAACCCTACTGAGTGCAGGGGGCATTTTTAAGTAGTGCCTACACATCTAACATGGCCTCTGCAATCTCAAAGTGCCGTACAATACTTTTTAAATACATTTCAGTGTCCGTGGACACTGAAAGCAAATATAATATTAAAACAGTGTCTGTGGACACTGAAATAGATAGTAGATCATGAAATAAATTCAGGCACTGTCACACACCCCCTACATTGTCAGTCAAAGTGCCATACGGCACTTTCCAAGTGCTTTCAGTGTCAGCAGACACCAAAAGCAACTATGGAGATAGGAAGCAATGTAGGGGGTGTGTGCAGGTACTGTCACACACACCCTGCATTGTCAAAGTGTTGTATGGAACTTTCCAAGTGCTTTCAGTGTCTGCAGACACTAAAAGCAGCTATGTAGCTAGGAGGAAATGCAGGGGGTGTGTGACAGGTACTGACACACCCCTTGCATTGTCAAAGTGCTGTACGGCACTTTCCAAGTGCTTTCAGTGTGCACAGACACTGAAAGCAACTATGTAGATAAGAAGCAATGCAGGGTGTGTGTGACAGGTACTGTCAGACACCCCCTGCATTGCAAAAGTGCTGAACAGCCATACCCCTCAACTGTACAGGTTTTTGCAGAATGTCCAGATATCTGCCTCACATACCTCTCAACCTCTTAGAGCAAGAAATCTGGACAAAGCCATACATAATGGGGGGGGACAAAGGCCCAAAAATAGGGGCTTTTTTTTAAATATTGCTCTTACAAACTTGGAAAGTTGATAGAATAACAGGTTTTGCATTAGCACAGATTTTCTGAAGGGTATGACGTCTGAAATTCAAATGTCTGTCATTATTTTCTGACTTAAAACCTGAGTGATTTGCCAATGATTTCCAAGAAAACCACAATCATATGAGAAATTAACCAAAAATATGAGGCAATAATATGGAAATTCTTCAAAAATATGTACAGTTGAGATGTATGCTGCCTCATATTTTTTGTTGTGTTCCCCAAGTATCTCTCCCTACCTTTCAAATAGAAGAGGATTGGAGTCATTAAATGAAGATAAACATTTGAGTTTAAGACTCCACATCCTTCGGAAAAGTTATGCTAATGCAAAACCTATTATTCTATCAACTTTCTAAGTTTGTAAGAGCAATATTTAAAATCTGTTCCGATTTGTCCCCGTACAATTAATTGCCCTTACTGTGACTGACAAGGAGTATTGATACATGTAAATAAAATGGTTTTATTAATTTCCTTTTTTTTTCCATTCTAAGGTATGTTTAAGCATAGCTGAGTGGGTTTGTGCGTTAGGGCCCTCTGCTCAGCACTGCTTTAATATCTCGTAGCAGCTAAATACAAATGTATAGCTAAAGTTTCAACGATGAGATAGAGTAGTGGTTAGAGTCCTGGCTTTGCATGCAGGTGTTTACGGTTTAAGTACCAAAACAGGCATTTTATTTTTACATGGAAAAGCATTGTTAAAATTAATTTTTTATGTTGAATTATGTAGTAAGTGATATTTGTCACCCAGGGTAGTGTAGCTGGTCCAAAATGGAAGTGTGTGTGCATATAACATATGAAATCACCCAGGTATACACAAGTGTCCCATACAGTATAGTCACACTCCAAGGTAATGTAATGAAAGCATACAGGGGGGTGTCATGTAAAGTAAATCATATATACTTAATAATATGTTAGTAATGATGAATTAATCTACAATTCTGATATTTATTTAAAATGAAAACTGAGCAATGCTAAGCATTGCTCAGTTATACTTAGCCGGTTTAAGCATTGCTTAGATGTAAATTCTAAGCAGCAGTTAGCTCAGCTAAGCAGATTTGCACACTGTTAAGCAGTGCTCAGCATTTACCCCTTTAAGCACTGTTCAACTCATTGTAGTGGATTTACGCAACACTTAGCTGAGTTTAGCATTTAAAAAATAGTCCAATGGCAGCACAGGGCAGGAATAGGGCATTATTTAAACCATACAGGTGGGAATACATATAGAACTTGTTGTAGTTTGGTCTGTGCAGGAACTATGCCATGTGTTGGAGAGGGCTCATGCTTTCAGGTGCACCACTGGGGCATTTTGGAGCCCAGGGTAATGGCTGGGCTCCTCATATCAAACGATGATGACAAACTGCTGCAGAGCCAGTACCGCGGCTCACAGTATAAAGCAGAGGCCTGGGAAAGTCTGGCATGCGGCCTCACCAGTGCCACTGGTATCCTCCAAACTGGTGAGTAGGTATGGCACCACTATGCCGACCTAAAGCAGAGGAAGGGGCACTCTTGGCCCAATGGATCCAAGATGCTCAGAACAACCATGCTCCAGCAGTTTGGAAGTATCACAGATATAGGTGTACCAGATTCTAGCCTGAGTATGTGATAGACAGGTATGCATAATGTTTGTTTCTCATCCCTACAGTTGCAGCAGAGAGGGCTAGTAACATTGAGGCTCATGCAGACAGACTGACACGGATGCATCGACAGGCTGGTGAGTACATACATATCTTGCAGTATATAGTGGCATAAAGTAGAAGTAGTACATTGTTTACTGCCAGTAGATATAGTATGTACTGTGTCTAATGAATACATGATGTTTGTTACTTTAATAATTATCCACAGGATATCCATTAATAAAAGTGTCATTTCACTGTAATAGAAATGTATACCACAAACTGTTGTGTTTACTCTGGTATGTTGTTGTAGAAATAGAATGTGTACAGGTTCTTCACAGCAAATATTGCATTGACAGCATGAAGTAACTGATGCTGTTATGAGAACCAGCTAGTATGCAAAACAGTAGAATATGGAGCTGTAAAATGTGATATAAAGGAAATATGAAATATTGTATGCACTAAGTTCTGAACACGGAATAGTAATGTCTACAGTGTTATAGTATGTCCCCTGCAGCACTGCATTCTTGTGTTAACCTTTGTTTTTCAGATTGTATTATTTCAAAGGATTAATACACAGTACAATGACTATCTGTCATGCATGTATGTTAGGATTACAAGGTCAGACTGTCTAACCCAGAGAGTATTAGGCAGAAATCAGTTTCCCAGTAGCTCAGTGTGATGGAAAATAGCCCTGTTGTTCATATTAACACACCCAGAATGGTTCAAATCCAGGGAGTGGTACTGAGATGTGTGCATATATACACTAAAGAAATCCTGAATATTTGAAGAAACAGTCAGAAAGTGTTAACAGATATTTTCCCCACAGGTCTTACAGGTAAAGAAAAGTGTGTAGTAGCTTGTATGAAGGGTATACTAATACACCGTGTACAACTGTTCCATTGTCCAAACCCATATATCTGCAAATGACAACAGGATAGGTACATACACCATGCACTCTCCCCGATACATGTCCCTCAAGTGTCACATTGTCACGGCTAGTGGTCACTGCTGAAAATAACCTTGGACACAGATAGGAATCCAGGAAAGTATGCCAGTAGCAGACTCACACAACATCAGTGCAAGGTACCCATTCTCTGTCAAGTATGTAACCCTGACATGTACAGGCCCCTTCCAGTAATGTAGCCATTGTTCTCCCAGTCTGCCCCCACACCATTACAGGCTGACAGTCTAATGAGTACATATGTGCTACAGAGGCTATGGGCCATAGGTAGATGTAAAGTGAGGGCAGATCTGTAAAGTATTGAGCAGTACTGTTGTGAAAAACAGAAGCCTATATAGTTGTTAATGGACTTTTTTCTCTCCCCCACCCCTCATCTGCATCAATAATTATTATTCATATACTATAGGTATGTTGTTCTCAAAACCTATTGTTGGGACATGTGTTATATTATTGTTCATATACTTAATTGGTTGCATAATAATATACTTTGTTCAAATGCTATTATTGGTGACCTGTTGCCGTCAATGTAACTTGCATGCTGTTAAAAGGCCTACTGTTGTTCCATTTATGCATGTGTTTTGTTTGCTATGCAACTGTTTCAAATCTGTTGGTTTGGGTTAATTGGAACACCCATGCATGCTGTTATAACTAATTTGAAATGTTTTGTTCATGACTAACCAATATATCTTGGATAACCTCAACACCATAGCTCATTTGGGAAGGTAGATCCTGGCAGATCCACCTGTCCTGCCTCATCTGGTCATGGCACTGGGTCCCAGCATGTCTGTGACCCAACCTGGAACTTCCTCATCTGCTGGTCCAGCACCACCTTTGGGTGGAACCACTTCAGGGGATGGGGCCTGTCCTCCCCCTGGGCACGGGTACAGAGAGGAGCCTGTCACCCTCTGCAAGTTCCGGGGTATGGTGTGCAGCATCATCCACTCTGTGTTGGATGGACAGCTGCACCAGATGGAGGGCCATCTGGTGCACCTGAAGGGGCAGGCTGCCCCTGTTTTCCAGCCCCCAGCATAGCCACCTTCGGGGCCGTGAAGGTGCACTGGTGACTACCAATGGGTGGGAACCTCAGTCCCACTGTATCCATTTGGGGAATCATAGGCTTCTGATTCCCAACTACCTTCCCTGTCCAAGGTGTTTACCCCCTCATGTGTCATATACCACCCCATCTGCTGTCTTGTGTGTTTTGTCTTCTGTGAATGCAACCTATCTTTCCCAACCTATCTCCCCAAACATACCTACAACCCTTCCCCAACATCCCACTCTCACCTTAATAAAAAAGGGCATCTGTCCCACAAAAAAATAATTTCCCCATACATAGCTCTACATCCCCCCCCATGTCCAGTGACATAAATCAATCGACAATGAAATTACTATACAAATGTATTTTGCTAACACCCCTCCTTGTGGGGTGTTAGGCTGTAAATCCAACATTTTCCACATCAGTTACAGCTGCTGCTGCTGCAGTAGAAATGTAGAGCCATAGTCCTTTCCTACACCTGTCCTGCATATCCCTAGCTGGTTTTCCTAATGTTTCACCCCCTGCTTGCCCCCATTTCACCACTTTCCTATCACCCTATTTTCTTTTCTTTAATTAAAATTAGCGCAGGTGTAAGTGGGATCACGCTGTGCTAAGAGAAGCTAAGAGGACTTAACCGTCTCTTAGCATCACTTAGCTTCACTCAAAACTGTGCAAACCCACTTACAACTGCTTAAAAGTGCATTAATTACTCTGTCTCCATCAGCCCTTGTTCTGCCCAGCAACAAAATAATCATCACCGCTAAGTCTTGAAGCCAGGACGCTGTGTACTACAATCACAGCAACATACCAATACACCATCTGAGCTGTGAAAATTTGTAATGCTTTTACAAACATATCATGTATTATTGTCATTTAACATTAATGAAAAAAAGTCATCACTACCAAGGCTTGAACCTTCGGACCCTGTGCACTACAATCACAGCAACATACCTCTACACCATCTGAGCTGTAGGAATTTGTAATGCTTTTACTTTTACAAACATATGCACAACAGTCATTTAACACAAGGGAAAATACATATCTGTAGTATTCTTATATATATATATATATATATATATATATGTATATAATATATATGTGTGTGTGTGTGTGTGTGTGTATACAAATACATATATATATATATATATATATATATATATATATATATATAGCAATATATCTGCAAGATATCTGCAAAAAGCCTGACAAAGTGGGGGGATAAAGGTCAGACAATAGTGACATATTTGAAATATGGCTGTTATATGCATAAAAGTCTGCTAGAGTAGCATGGTTTGTTTTACCATATATTGTCTGATAGATTCCAGGTCTGAAACACAAATGATTGTCATCATTTACTGATGTCAATGCTCACATCATCCCAGTGATTTGTCAGAAAACCACAACTGTTATGGGGAACAGACCAACCATATGAGCCACGCATCTGGACAGCGTATAGACATCTGGACAGTGGAGAGGTATGAATGCAGCCATGTAACAGAAGAGAAAAAAAACTGAGACCTGTCTACCACTTCACCCAGCACCTTCTGAACTACAATCAAACCAACATGACACTATCCCAAATCAGCTCTGGGGAATTACCCATGTATTTGCAAATATATCATGCACTACAGGGATGTAACTGTAGGGAAAAGCAGACATCAGTGAGAAATTGTCCACCCACAACCATTTACACTACAGTCACAGCAACATACCAGTACCCCAACTGAATTCAGTCAGCTAGAAAAGGATATATGACACTCACATCTGCCACTCTCCCTACTCAGCCCAACAAACATTTACATAATACACTGCTACATAGTCTTGACAGTCTGTCAACAATGGCAATACAAACATAACTCTCAACTGTACAGATTTCCACAGAATGTCCAGGGTGTGGGACCATATTTATGGCCACTGCCACATACCACTTCCAGGAGTCTGCTAAGTCACTGGGATGATATCAGGAGTGAAATTACAAAATCATGATATACTACACCTCTGAACCTCTTATTGAAAGACATCTGGACAAAGCCTGACATACTAGGGGGACAGGGGTTAGAAAAGTGGGACATATCTCACATAATGGTGCTACAAACTGAAACAATTGCTGGTATTACAGGGTTTGTTGTAACATAACATCCCTGAAGGATATGTCTGAAACACAAATGGATGTCAACATTTACTGACTTCAATCCTCACATTATCCTACTGATTTCTCAAAAACAGAAATTGTCTGAGGAGCAGACCAAGCATAATCGGCAAACCTCTGGGCATGCGGCAGACATCTGGACAGTTGAGAGGTATGTCAAAGACATATCACTGTCAGACATCAAGTCACACAGAAAATGCATGTCCAGACAAACCCTGTTAACCGGGCAATCTTCTATGTGTATAACAGCAATACTTACTTACAATCTGTACCCTATGCTGGACCTTTGTCCCCCATTTTGTTGGGCTGTCTCCACATTTCTTGTTCTGAGAGGTATTTTCACCTAACTTCTGTGAAGCTGTAGCCCCCCACACTCCTCATAGGCAAGGCCCGCATGAAGCACTTAATTTTTTTTTTTTAGCTGTCTTCTACCAGTAGTACTTATTAGCCTATTGAATCTATTTTTCAATAGTGTTTAACCCATCGTAACTGTACTCCTAGTATCTATTGTTTATTTAGCTATGTGTTATGTTTATGTACTTAATTAGTTAATTAGATATGTGTGTGAAGCTTTTCTCCCCGGGTCTCCACTGAAAAAGGGCTCCAGCCCAGCTGGACTAACCCAGTCAAAAATGTCAAATAAATAAATAAAGAAATGGATAGATAGATAGATAGATAGATAGATAGATAGATAGATAGATAGACAGATAGATAGATAAATAATTATAGCACTGTGTTGCTATGACATTTGCTAATGGAAAGACAACACAGCTGCTCTGAATGCAAGTAGCAAGTGGGAGACACCAATTGGTGCACAGGGCATCACCTGCTCATGAGCATTACCTACAAAAGGCAAGCTGCTGCCTATGCAAAACAGATCTGAACCCATCTACACAAAGACAGACTGTGACTACACAAACCAAAACATTTGCATTATTCTGAGGAAACTTTTCAGCACTATAACAAGTATGTCAATCAATTAATCATGTAATGGAATGCAGAAGGGGGTATGCAATAATGTGAAATAGGAAGTTAAATACTAGGTCACAACAAGACTTGATGGACTCACATGTTGCTGTCCAGCACCAATGGCCATTCCTGCTGGCCCTGTCTGCAGTGACATAGATCACAGCTGTGGCTCCTGACCCACCCCAGCAAATGTCAGCTCATGTATGACCACTAATGGAGTGTCTGTTGTCCAGTACTGAATGTGACACTGCAAGGTCAGCTACCTGGGATGTTGTAAATATTCATATGTCACCTGTGAATGCTACCATGATACATATGCTCATCTTACAAATGTAAGAGACTTATATAGAGCATGTGCATAGTAAACAACTGGTGCAGAAGTGTGTGTTGAACTGTATGTTATATACTGAGCTCATACCTTTCAGTCTTGCAAATTGACCACATATTTGCCTCATATTTGTAGACAATGCCTCATATAGTAGTGTATTGCATGGCAAATCACTGACAACCCAGTAAAGACTGAAGTCATAACACAGTAGCATACATGTGAAGGTCAGATGTCATATCTTGTGGAGTATTCCTGTGAATGCGAAACCATCCAACTGTGTTACAGCTAGATTTATAAAGTGTCACTATCTTCCGGCCTTTGCCCACCACTGATGTGTGCCTTTGCACAGATGTCTTGCTCTAACAGGAGCTAGGAGTCTTAGCATGAAACTCATGTCATTGCAAGTGTGCCTTGTCCTGAAGGATGCTGACATTTGTGTAGTCACTGACACCTGGTCTGCAGCTGTGAAGAGCACAGTAAACTTGCCAGGTTACTCATCCCACCATACATTTAGACACCAAATGGAGGGCTGCGAAGCCACAGGAGGTGGAGCTTTAAACATTATCATACACATACACATCTCCAGGCTCACCAAACAGTATGATGCACAGGAGAAATCCTAAGTCCAGTAACTGTTGAAAGAAAGCCTACTCAAATCATAGCTAGCTACAGACCTCCAGCCATGACTCTGGACACCCACTATACCTATCTGGACTTGCTTGAATCTGTCAAGATTCAACCATCTACCCTGCTCCTGGGTGACTTTACTATCCAACCATAGTGTGCATGACCTATTCCACCTGAACATGAATGCACAGAGATTCCTCGGCTTTGTCAATGGCAATGCAGTGGATCAGCTGGTCAACACTCCTATGACAGGTGTAAATATCCTGTACCTGGTCCTAACCAACATAGTTCATAGTTCATAGTTCATAGTTTAGTACTAAGCTAACTGCCCTTCCGAGCCATTTTAAGCCTAGCCAATTATCCCTTGTGAGACTCAAACCCTGCACCTTGTGTTTGTAAGGCAAACACCTTAGCCATTAAGCCACCCTCCCAACCCCAATGAGTAGCCACTGTAGCACTCCTTAAGGTGTCATCCTCCTTAGTAAGATCTGACCACATAGGCATCACTGTTGAGGTCACCATCTCCCCTTCCCCCTGCCTTGTCAGGGTCAAACAAAAATAACTTTCCAAAACTGACTGTAAATCCCCTCAGAGCAGCTAGAAGTAGCTTTACAGCCACTGTCCCATCAGTTGGAACTAGCAGTAGTGTCCAAGCCTCCACCACAATACTATTTGAGCACCTACATAGCTGTATGGACTCAGCAATACCCAACAGGACAAAATCATCTCCCTCAAGGTAGGGTAAACCTCTGTGGTGGACAGCAGCAATACACAAATACCATCTTCTTCTTTCGGCTTTTTCATGGTCAAGGGTTGCCACAGCTGATCACTTGTCTGCTCATGATTGGCAGTGGAGTTTTACGGTGTCGAGTTGCCAGCCCAGTGCCCAACCTTCCACAGAAGGCACACACACGCACACTCACACCTAGGGCCAATTTAGAGTGTCCGATCCACCTACAGCATGTCTTTGGGATGTGGGATGAAACCGGAGCACCCGGAGGAAACCCATGCAACTACAGGGAGGTCATGCAGACTCAGCACAGAAGGCACCCCAGTCGAGGATCGAACCGGAGAACCTCTTGCTGTGAGGTGGCAACGTTAATTGCTGCACCACCGAGGCCACCCAATACACAAATACCATAATAGGTGGAAATAATTGCTGGACAGGACCAAGAAGGAGCAGGTGCTTAATTGGAAGCAGTGTCACCTTGGTTTGAAAAAGCAAATAAGGTCATAGGTGAATTACCCTAAGGCTATGTTTGAGTGCAAATTGGACACATCCACCAAGGCCAATCACTAGGCCTTCCACAGATATGTCTGCATTCCTAGAGGCAACACCCAAATCTGCTCTGTAGTGGTGGTCAATAACACCACATACACATACGGTATAGATATAGCCAACCTGCTGCAGACAGGTTAAGTGTAAACATCACCCCTCTGTGCCCCATCAGTACACGTGGACATGCACAGCACCTGCCCCACTCCCTCATCATCAGGAAGAAGGTCCACAATTCCCTCTCAAAAGCAATACACAGAAGTCTCCATAGACCTGATACCATTGTGACTCTGCTCGACAGTGGCACAGGAAAATAATTTTCTTGGGTGACAAAAGCCAGGGTACCTTTTTGGTTGGGCTTGTATAGGCCCCAGGGCCAATAGCCTAGTACCTACCTATGAACCATCCCTGGCTGCATCCTACATGAACTCAGGCATGAGCTCTCAGCACCATTACACACTGTAGTCAACCAAAGCCTGAGCACCAGTGTCATCTCATCTGCACAGAGGACAGCCACTGTCATCTTTATACACAAAGGCGGAGCAATCCACTGACCCAGCCAATCATATGCACATCAACCTAACTAGCCTGATCTGCAAGGGCATGGAAAGCAATATCAAGGACCTTATAAACAGGGACATCGGTAACCTCAAAATACTTGAGCCCACACAGTGTGGTATTGTCAAATGGAGATCAGGCCTGTTAAACCTGGTCAACAAACACAAGGAAGAGGGGAGGTTGGTGCTCACTGCCTACCTTCACCTACCTCAAATCTCTCACAATAATCCTCAGGCAGCCAAGATACATAAGCCTAGACAGCTAGGCATCAACCTGTATATTACTAGATGGGTAGCTAACTGGCAAAATGATAGTACCCACTTGGTCAAAGTAGTGGAAGCCACCTCTAGTAGTAGACTCTTTCAGAGCAGTGTACCCCAAGGCTCTGTCTGGGGGCCTCTACTGTTTGAGATATACATTTCTGAGGTATAAGACAAAAACAGTGGTCTGTGGCTGACCAGGTTACAGATGATTGGTCACTGTCTTACATTCCCCTACTGATGTGAGCATCCTCCAAGAGGCCCTTACCCAAATTAATGACTGGTGCAAGAAGCATTGCCTCAAACTGAATGCCAGAAGATGCATCATTTTCCTTGTTGTAGTAGATGTCATCCACACTAACTATGACAGTAATAACAATGTACTGAGCATGCAATCAAGTGTGAGGCAACTTGTGCACCAAGATTGGTAGCAACCTGACAGTTCCCAACCATGTGGGAACCATTATACAGAAGGCTGTCTACATGGCCCACCTCACAAGTATGGGTATGTTATCCAGGAAACAGGAGGCCATAACATCCCTGTACTCCACCCTTATCAGATGCATCAGTGAGTACAATGGCTCCTTTGGACTGTACCTTGCATAGTAAATGCAGCAGTTGCAGAGACCACATAGGTTCCTGACCAGGCAAACCAGGGTTTGTAAAACCTATTCTATACAGATAAGCTGAAAGCCCTGTCCCTGTACTCAGTCTCATACAGACTGATCATGGGCGACCAGTGTCTGGCATACAAGAACAGTTCCAAATCAGCCTCAATGGCATTTCTGCATATCCGTAAGACAAACCCAACTAATGTAACATGCAAGCAAGGCCCTCATCTGGTCTGTGACAAGTATAGTACTTCTTGGTGAGAAAGTGTAGTGTCCCACACAATACACTGTCTATAAAATACACTCCCTCCCCATGTCTAGCAGAGTATGTGTACAACCCTCTTGAAGAAGAAGCTGGACGACTGCATGGGAAATGGAAAAGACACCCCTGGGATCCTACGTGTGTCCCAGCTGGACAGGGGAAACAGGTGCTGGCTTTGAAGGCACATGAGTGAAAGTCTGGGTTAGGCTTATGAGGGCATCAGGGCAATAGCCTGGTATCATCTTATGAACCTATACACCTAGTACTTCACATATTTCCTGTATGTACTGCAGACTGTCCTGCAATGTTGTCTGAAATTAATACCTGTGAGTCTGAACTGGTAGGTACTTCAGTGATAGAGTATTCTCTTGTTCCTTCATCAGTTATTATCACATATCATTAAACCTTGTCATTGTGTCTGGTCTGTATAGCAGTAAGTCAGCTCTTACAGTACTTGCATGTGCACCTGGTGACACTGTATAGCTCACTCCAATAGACTTGGTCTTGGTCACACTTACTATTCTGCTAATCAGCCCATCATACAGTAAGATTTGTCACCCTTTGTTGAGGGCCTTACAGTAGCTGTGAAAGAGACAGATTGTGACAAGCAGAACTAACATAAGATCTGGCCTGAAGGGCCCATAGGTGGCAAAGCTGTGCCCGACTTTACCAGGAGTGTGTGTGTGCATGTGTGTGTATCAGCAAACATAATACTGCAGGGTATTAATTTACATATGTTGTCTTCCCCTCACAGGTGAACATGGAGGTTGGTGTCTCTCCCCCTCACAACCTGATGTCAGTGTCTTAGCGGACTCCCATGATGATGGTATTAAAAGTGAGGCACAGGTGGGGTTGTCTGGACCTGAATCTATGCCACTGGTTGGTATCCCACTTTCACCCACAATGTCCCTGCACACAGTCAGTATGCCCACATATACCCAGTCCCCAGCAGCCGTAGATAATGGACAGTTGGAGGGTGGTGGCACGGAACAGGCTAGTGTGGTGACTATGGCAAATGTGAGTGTAGACACCAGCCATAGCCAGACAGCAGGCGAGGTCACACACAGGCAGATGGATGGGGGTGCTCGATGGAGGATTGCTGCCCATCAAGTCCCTGTCACAATTGCCACAGCAGGTGTCACCAGATGCATGTTGTAATCCATCATGGAGACACAGGTGGGTTCCTATTACGTTATTGAAGTTTTACAACTTCAAATGCCATATGGTCAAACCCATATGTTCGAAGTTGTAAAATTTTGAAAACATAACATTACATGATGGTTGTAAGCCCCCCTGCAACCCCCACACCCCACACTTTTTAAATATAACAACTCCAACACCGCACTTATAACCCATGCTTACAACCATCAGGTAAGTTTTTCTTTTTTTATTTATTTATTTTTTTTAAGTATTTAAAGTTTTACAACTTCGAACATATGGATTCAACCATATGGAGTTCGAAGTTGTAAAACTTCGATTATGTAATAGGAACCCGGCACAGGTGTGTACTGACCACAACACCAGACAGATGCTCAGGGTCATGAATGCAGCGCTTCCTATCATATATATGACGACCTCCATGGCATTTGTGATGCCATATGTCATTTTGACGATGTTGTGGATATACAGTGGGGTGAGGCATTGTCACTGCTCGACCATGCAATTTCTGTGCTTGAGCATGTGGTGGGAGTAGGACATCAGCCAAATGGACGTAGGTCAGCAACATTATCAGCTGAGAGTCCACGTGGCCATGCACATTCACAGTCCCATAATGGCAGTACCACCAGTACTACTGAAGGGAGGGTGCTATCCACACCACACCAGAGCAGACAATAGGCACATGGTCCTGGTCAGTCCAGTCAGGGACATGGGTCCAGCAGACAGCTGTCACCATTTGGGAGTAGTACTGCATCTGTCCTTTGGCCTGGTGGTGCCAGTGAGACTCCTGGCAGAACCAGTTCCCTGGTGGGAGACAGTGATACCATACATCCTGCCATGTGCCGTCCACATCTGTCCAACATACCCTGTGTCAGATATCCACATGGCTTCATGGTGTGCAGACAAACACTCACACATCCTTATCACAGGTCGGTCACCACCAGACATGCACAGCTCCTCTGCATGGCCCAGTTGAACACCACCCCTCCAGACACAGCACTCACACACACACACACACACACACACACACACACACACACACACGATGCCAGCCATATAGCCCATCATAGGCCTCTGGTAATCCCACACCACACCCTGTGCATGTGATGATACTTGTCCCACAACCCTACTATCCATACCATCAATGCAGGGACATGCTCATATGGGTCTGATGCACAGCATGAATATAGTACAGTGTAGCAATGTAATGCTGTGTAAGGTGCTGCCTGCTGGCAATAGTTATGAGTCCACATCGAGATGTATGTACCTTGTTAGCCATGATAAACTATTGCTGCTAGTACTGCTGACTGACTGTAGTATCTCATACTGAATTCTGTTTGTGTTCCAGGTCTCTGTGTGTCTGCAGGCTGTGGGCCTGCTGACAGTAGCAATGATTAGTAAGGTGGAGTGGAAACACATTGACCTTTTCATAGCCAAGGTACAGCTGTATATGTACATGTTTACCAGGTGTGTTTACATGCAACAGTGTGTGAGGGCAATTGTGGCAGACAGTGTGACCTTGCATACACACGCTTGACACAGCCAGCTAGCCTTCATACATGTCACCTGGGTTATTTAAGTACTGGCACTAGGTCTCTCACAAGCTTAGCCATTACTTTAACTGCAACAGATTCAGCTATCAGCACCTGTTGCCCCTGCCATTTCTATCCCATCTACTCAACCTTCATGCAGTTGATGAGGGTATGCCTGGTACTGTGTATGACAGGTTTGGGGTACGTATTCCTGACACAGGTCAGCCTGTGTTACTCTAACCTGACAATCACAAGCATGTGTGTCTGCTAACTCATATGCATGTCTGGCCTCTCGTGCTGATAGTGCACACAGAGTCATAGTCCTGTACATGGGGCAGCTGATGAAGGGCTGAGCACAGCCCCTACCTGCACAGTCTTATGAATGATAGTGCTAGATACATTACACAAATAGCACAGAGGTAATGTAGTGTGGCAGTGTCTGCCACTACTATTCAAGTGGGTGACACTTGCAGGGGCTGTTAGGATTGCCAATGGTGGGTTCAGAGGCCCTTTACATGTTAGAGCCATCTGACACACACACACACACACACACACACACACACACACACAGCTGCACTGGAACATGTATTGAAACACACATGCACATGGAGGTGACACTTCTCAGAGTAGATGACCTATCCATCTATTTATGTACAATACACAGTGATAGGACCATTGTATGCACTACAGTGGCTTGGAGTTAGAAACTGTAACTGCGCTTGTATGGTGGATGACATCTATATGGGCTGAAACTAGGGTGGCAATGGGGGGAGTTCATAGGGTGGAAAAGGCGCACAAAATGGTATAGCCATCACAATTACATACAGTAAAGACAGCCACAGGTGCTGTGCATACAAAAACACATACACAGTTGCCAATAGATATGTATCCACTTGTATGTACTATAGTGCTATGTACACATGACATACTCCACATAGTTTATATGCCTGGGACATAACACACAAACTCTTACTCAAATAATCTTCCGAATATCTTCATTGATGGTGGGATTACCCACCAGAAATAGTGATTGGTCTCATCTACTGCTACTGCAAACCTGCACAAGTGACAGAGTGACAGACTTTGGATCAGCATGATGTGTCAGTCAGGTATGATGTCTGATGCTGGCATATGTGTCACTATGATAACTGTGACATATTTGGCAATGATATCACAGGAATTCTCATTGTTAGGGGACAAAGACCACATATAGGTTGCAAACATGGATATTCCATGTACATTTGTACAGATGACTGGTATGGGCTTTATAGTGTTACATGGTGCATGTGAGGCAGATGCCATTAACAGGCTTTTTAAAGTAATGTCATAGGTAGGGGGCCAATAAGCCTTACAATGGTACAACCTACACACACACAGTTGTCAGTATTGAGATTAGAACCCTACCTATCTAATTATTTGCGCTATAGTATTACGCAGTTATTGCACGTCACAGAGCTTAGAGGGCTGACAAGTGTATACAGGTACATCTAAGGTGAATGACATCAACAGGCCTTGAAACATAGGGCAATGGGATGTATACTGGTTGGTACATTCCTCAAAATGGTATAACCCACACCCCCAGAGGATGTGATTCACACCCAAACACACACACACACACAGGGAGAATATGAGTCTCACACTCTCACAGTATCACAGTTGTCAATATTGGGTTTAGAACCCCTACCACGGTGGTGGTGGTGCTGTGGTAGCATTATCGCCTCACAGTAAGACGCTGTCCGGTTCAATTCTCAGCTAGAGTGTCTTCTGCATGGAGATATGCACAAATGGGCGTACCTTCATTGAAGGCTGTGTGTCAGGGCTGGTAACTCGGCATGTAAAAATCAACTACCAATCATTAGCAGACCGGAGTTCCGCTGTGGCGACCCCTAACCGGGAAAAGCAGAAAGACACAAACAAAACCTATCAGGTTATGTGTACTACAGTGTTACACAGTTATCACATGCACCACAGAGCTTGTAGGATTTAACAGTGTCCCAAGATCTTTCTAAGGTAAGTTACATTAAGAGCCCTTGTAAAGTATGGCAATGGGAAATTTACTGGGTGGGAAGGACATCACAATACATTACCCTACAAACATACACACTTACAAACACCTTCATACATACACACATTTGTCAGAACTGAGAGTAGAACCCCTGCCTATCTAGTCATCTGTACTATACTGTTACTTGGTTATTACATGCACCACGGAGCTTATAGGACTGAGGGCTGTCCAAAGGTACTTCTAAGGGCAGTGACATCAGCAGGACTGCTAAAGTAGGGCACTTGGAAGTGTAGTGGTTGGGAATGGCCTAAAACTGTTTCACCTACAAAGAAACACACACACACACACACACACACACACACACACACACACACACACACACTTGCCAGGACTGGGAATAGAACCCCTATCTATATAGTTATTTGTACTACAGTGTTACACAGTTTTCGTACATGCTACAGAGCTTATAGGGCTAACAAGTGTCCAAAAGTACATCTAAGGTGAATGACATCAGCATGAGTGCTAAAGTAGGGCACTGGGAAGTGTTGTGGGTGGGAAAGTCCTCAAAATACTTCATCCTACAAACATACACACATTTGCTGGAACTGAGAATAGAACCCCTACATATATAGTTATTTGCACTATACTGTTGCATAGCTATTGCACGTGCCACAGAGCTTATAGGGCTGGGAATGTGCAAAGCTACTTCTAAGGGGAATGCCATCAGCAGGACTGCTAAAGTAGGGCACTGAGAAGTGTACTGGGTGGGAATGGCCTAAAACTGTTTCATCTACAAACACACACACACACACACACACACACACACACACACACACACACACACGCACACACACACACACACACACACACACACACACACACTTGCCAGGACTGAGATTAGAAACCTTACCTACCTAATTATTTGTACTATAGGGTTACACAGTTATCCCATGCACTACAGAGCTTATATGGATGAGAGGTGTCCAATGGTACTTCTAAGGTGAATGACATCAGCGGATCTTGTGAAGTAGGGCAATGGGAAGTGTACTGAGTGGGAACAGCCTTTTAATACTTATACAGACACACACACTCGCTTGCACACACACACACACACACACACACACACACACACACACTTGCTTGCACACATGCACACACACACACACACACACACACACACACACACACACACAGGCAGGTGATGTGATATTATAACCCCCACCTCAATACTATTACACAATGGAGCTCACCTTCATGCTGGCACATGAGACTGGTTACAACCGGTATGCCACTGTCCACAGCAGGACATCACTCTATTCCATTCAGGGTATGCCTGTTTATGACTCACTCTGTGTGTCCCCTTGTGTTTCTCTCTCTATCACTGTCCATCTCTCTCTTCCCCACATCTATGTGTGTGTATGGTTGACATATTGTTATATGTTGCCCATATATATGTCTATCACATGCAACAGATGCAGACATATCACATATTGGCTACCTACAGCTAGTTGAGGGTAATCCTGTATTTTGGGTGTGTGTAGGGGCAGTTAAGCTGTACATAGCTGTCTGTATGCAAAGATATATATATGCACAATGCAGTTATATAGTCCGATGTGGGTTCCAACATGGCCTGTGATTCTCTAAGTGTAGGAGCATGCCCAGTATGGCCTTCTACAGTGAGAGTGGGACTCCATTCCAGAGATAGTTGTACTCTGGTCTGGGGTTTTCTGTGCTACAGCCATACCTCCCAAAAGTAAACAGGAATTTGCTAGAGATACAAGATTTGTTTTAGTAGACATTTTCTGACATATCTGAAGTCTGACACTGGAATGTATTGTGTCATTACCTAGTGACAGACATCCTCAGATCATCACAGTGCTTTACCAGGGGACTACAAGATGTATGATGCACAGACCAGTATTATGAGCCCAACTATAGACATTCTTGCCCAAAAAGGCCAGTTGAGAGGTGTGGCTACAGCTGGTTGACTGCAGAAGCTGTATAAACAGTCCACCAACTTGGTGATATACTGGCTGGGGATCTCCTGCTTGTGTGGTATTCTTCTTACCTGAAAAGTCATATCTTGGTGTGGCCATACCTCTTAACTGTATAGTTTTTGGCAGATTATCCAGGTGTTTGTCTAGAAGTTTCATCCAGTCTACATAAACATGTGTTTTTATGGCAAGTTAGTTGCAAATAATTGAAGACTGATGTTACACAATAATGACATACATTAGTGTTTCAGACTTCATAACCTTCAGACAATTCCTGATAATGCAAAACCTGTTATTCTACCAACTTTCTTTGTATGTAAGGGCAATATTTACAACATGTGCCTATCATTGGGCCTTTGTCCCAATTTTATTTATGACCTTGTCCAGATGTTTTGCTGTCAGAGGTTGAGAGGTAAGGGTGTGGGTACAGAGTGCATTCTACTGTTCAGAAATATCCATTATATGTGTAGTATATTCCACATAGCACTGTGACTTCCAGGTATGTCAGTGGCAGAGCAGTACACAGTAATATGGTGAACCACTGACAGGCAGTTGTGTATAGGTTGATAGGTTGCATTGATGTTAGTAGGGCACTGGCACTGAAGCCCTTATAACCCATGCAGATGAGAGTGTAGCCCATGTTAAGACATGTCAGCACAGAGACCCCTTGTCCAGTGGGGACACAGGTGGAATCATAGGACTGTATTTTGTGTTTCCTGTGCACTTATACAGGGAGCACATCACTAGGGGTATTGAAGCACTTGGCTTGCTATGGACAGGGAGTGTATTCCACAGATGGGGGAGTGTGTGGGACACATCTGTCACACCAACAAGCCATACTGATATCACAGCCCAGGTTGATGCTGCACCTACAGGTTGATGGAGTGGGCTCTGACTTCCAGATGTGCAACAGTCCCATCAAGGCAGGGTCTGGATTGCTTTGTATGCCAGACAGGGGTCACCTCAGCAGAGTCTGTATGGAACGGGGTAGAGGGACAGTGCTGTTATCCTATCTGTATAGGGCAGGTGTTTGGGGTTTGCGGTTAGGCCTTAGTGTTTGCAAGACCCTGGTGTGTGGAATCTACATGGTCTGTGGTGTGTAGTTTTGTGGAATTCTCATGTGTTTTTGCCTTTGAGGTGTCCTTTGTTTGAGTTTTTGTTTTGTTGCGGACATCCACTCACACAGGTGTATGTTGCATATTTGCAGGTGATGTTTACTAACTCCATACACTGCATGGTACCTATGTTATTGCACAATTTGTTCTGGTGTGTACATTCTCCATTTGTCTGGCCAGTGGTTCCCCTTCCCCTTATGTGTGTCTCTTTGTCCTTCTGTAGTCCAGTCACAGGCTTTGGCCACAGTGGCTGCTATGTATTTGTAATAATGATGTGAGCAGGGTAAATGCCGTAATGTCACACACAAGGTTGTGGACTTCACACCTCTGAGTGTACCTATTTAGCAGGTTGTCCATCATTGCACCACTACATCAGGTGTGGTCTGTAGATGGTTTTGTGTTGCTATATGTTATTATGAGGCTACATGTGGGCCTAGCTGTCATACCATCACAGACTGACATCTGGACAGGCTCATATATGACAGTCAGACAAAGGCCCACACCTGGAGACAGGGTGTTAATAATGATCTGCCAAACAGACAGTTGGAAGACTGGTTTGGTAATTGCTTGTTTTCTCTTATGGGTATGACATCTGCTTCCACATTGTCTGGCATTGCTGTTTTGACATTCCAGGGGTATGGCTGTTAGCCAGTGACATGTTGTCAGTGTTGACACAAAAAAGTGACAGCCTTTTATAAACTGGTAGTACACTGACCTTCAGGTACCTGCTGTCCTACTAGGCACCATACCTCTCAACCTCTGAGAGACAGACATCTGGAAAAGCCAAAGGTAAATGGAGGACAAAGGCCTAAATATAGGGACCATTTTTAAGTATTGGCCTTACAAACCTAGAAAGGTGATACAATAACAGGTTTTTCTATAGGGTATGAAGTCTGACATTACAATCTGTCATTATTTTCTGACCTTAGTCTTAAGTGATTTGCCAACGAATTGCCAGACAACCACTATTTTATGATATACAAACCACAAATATAATGCAAATCTCTGGACATTCTGCAATAAGTCTGTACAGTTGAGAGGTATGGTAAGCACTCTGTAGGTTACTCCAAGCTGTGTACTGTCCATATGTGTCGCCCTCTGTCCATGACCTGTCCAGCTTTTCTGCAGTAACAGATATTGACATCTGGACAGTGTGTACAACTCCTACCATAGGTGTAGCTGGAAGGCAAAATAGTTGGCACTGAAGTTCTTGGAACATGGCCCTGTCAATCACAGTATTGTACCTAGGCCACTAAGACATGACAGCCAGGAGTAAGTGCTGGCCACATCCTGACAGCATTAACCACACATATACATAGCTCATTGACCCCTGCATATTGTGGACATGCAACAAGTTATCATGTTGATTGGGACAGCCCTGGCAATGTATGCTCTGCTGCTATTTCCCTAAAAACATACATGTTCCTGCATTTCTATGGGAATATAGGTGTGGGGGAGCACACCTGTCAACTGTACACATTTGCACAGACTGTGTTGATATTTGCTTTACATTTTAGTTCCATTTAGCATAGTATTGTGCCCTGTCTTGGAGAATAGAGGCACATCACCAAAGACCACAGGTCAGATTGTAATGGCATACATTTGAGTTTTAGACTTCTTACCCTTCAGAGCCTTACTGCAACTGCAAGACCTGCTGTAATATAACTGTGTAAGTCTGTAGGGGGGTATTTCATCATTGTCACCATTTGTGGGCCTTTGGCAGACATTTCTTTATGGTTTTCTACATCTGACTTGCTGAGTGAGTCTGAAGGGTGAGTATGGGACCCCCACATTGACATCCATGCATGTGAGCTATGACCCCCAGTTAGTTGGCCTCCCACATATACTGGAGTGGGATTTGTCACTTTGAGTACTACTGCATAGTGTGGAGAAGCCAGTATTAGACAAACATTTCCTGGTGTCCCGCATAGCTGTCAGTTGTCTGCTGCTATCCCAGTAGGCCACCCCATTCCCTTGTATGTATGCAGCTATACCATAGATATGCTACAAGAACATACTACTGCATTCATTTATTATTAAGAAGACTGGCTTACCTTGTGCCTGCCCCAGTTGTGAGGATGGTGCTTGAGGGATGCAACTGTACACATTTGCACAGACTGTGTTGATATTTGCTTTACATTTTAGTTCCATTTAGCATAGTATTGTGCCCTGTCTTGGAGAATAGAGGCACATCACCAAAGACCACAGGTCAGATTGTAATGGCATACATTTGAGTTTTAGACTTCTTACCCTTCAGAGCCTTACTGCAACTGCAAGACCTGCTGTAATATAACTGTGTAAGTCTGTAGGGGGGTATTTCATCATTGTCACCATTTGTGGGCCTTTGGCAGACATTTCTTTATGGTTTTCTACATCTGACTTGCTGAGTGAGTCTGAAGGGTGAGTATGGGACCCCCACATTGACATCCATGCATGTGAGCTATGACCCCCAGTTAGTTGGCCTCCCACATATACTGGAGTGGGATTTGTCACTTTGAGTACTACTGCATAGTGTGGAGAAGCCAGTATTAGACAAACATTTCCTGGTGTCCCGCATAGCTGTCAGTTGTCTGCTGCTATCCCAGTAGGCCACCCCATTCCCTTGTATGTATGCAGCTATACCATAGATATGCTACAAGAACATACTACTGCATTCATTTATTATTAAGAAGACTGGCTTACCTTGTGCCTGCCCCAGTTGTGAGGATGGTGCTTGAGGGATGCTTATGTTGGAAGCACTCAGTACGCTGCCTATACATGGTAAGGTGCAGGTAGTGTGATGTGTGTGGCATCCATTTTACTGTGTGTGTGAGTGAGAGAGAGGTGTCAGTCCCTGGGTCCCTACAGTGTCAGTGTGAGTGCTCTGCATTGCCTCTTTGTCAAGGCCAGGGCATACTGGGCATGCCTCCATCTGCCTACAGGAGCAGGCTCTGGGGGGTTCCGCCTCTGAGTCCCTCTGTGCCTGTGGGGACCTTGGCAATGGTTGGGGGCTGTGTGGCCCTTCCCCGTGCTGTTCCTGCCGCAGCTGTTTTCACAGGACCATATTGTGTAGCATGGCACATACCATGAACATGCCGGCACATGTGGCTGGAGAGTACTGCAGGGCTCCACCAGATATGTCAAGGCAGTGGAACCGTGACTTGAGCATCCCAAACACATGCTCTATAATGATCCTGGTTTGTGTGTGTGCCTTATTATGGCATTCTGGAGTGCATGTGTGTGTGCATTTATGATGGGTGTCATCATCCACAGCTCCATTGCATAGCCAGCATCCCCCACCAGATGGCCATATAGGATATCCTCCTGGCAAATTGCTGGTACAGCTTTGAGAAATGCCAGATGTGGGAGTTGTGATAGCTTCCAGGGCTGCCAGCACACACATTAATGATAATGCCCTGGGCACTGCACACAACCTGGCAGTTGATGGACTGAAAGCCCTTGCGGTTTACATAGACCCTACCAGGTGGTGCTTTGATGTGGATGTGCATGCAGTCTATGGTACCCAGTACCTCCGGGTAGTCTGCTACACAGTGGAAGAGGCGCATATTGCTGGTCCTCTCCTCTGGGGTGCTGGGGAAGTAAATGTGCTCATTGGCATGTGGTAGAATGGAATCCAAGAACTGGAGGAGTACCCTGGATGCAGATGCCTGCGAAACCCCCATAAAGTCCCCAGTACATCTTTGGAAAGAATCTGTAGCTAGTATTCTTAAGGTTACACATACCTTGGTATCCACTGGGATGGGTTCCCCTCTGTTGGCTCTGGGTCTGAGGCGAGGCCGGCACAGCTCAATGAGTTGCTGAAGTATGTCCCTGTCCACCCTGTAGTGCTCTACTATCTCCAGATCATGTAGCCCCTGGTAGGTTACCCTGAGTCTGAACATTATTCTCCTCCTCCTCAGTCTGGGTCGGTTGTCTGCATTATCCTCCTTACCGCCCTCAGCCTCTAGCACATACTGATGTATCAAAGTGACAGCAGCCCCTAACATTTTGTCAGTTAAAATTTCCCTGAATGTGTACACCAATGGTGCAGAGTTTGTGGGAAAACCAGACTGAAAGGTGTTTGCATAGTTTATACTGTTGTGCTCTAGATGCTGCCTGTGTGATTGGCTGACTATGATACATTCCACCTGCCAGCTATATTATTTGTACTTGAGTGCCTTTATTCTGCTATTTCCCCTTTTTTCTCTTCCCATTTCCACCCCTTCTAAGCCCTGCGGCTCGCCGCGCACACCTGCTGCTCAAATGTAAACACTTCTGCTGGTTCCTGCTGGTTTTTTGTTTGTTTCCCTTGTGTTTAAGCCCCGTGGTGCACCGTGAAAAACCCTGCAGCTATAGTAAACAGTTTTGAGCAGAAAGGACCCTCCCAGGTATATAAACATCCTCAGCATTTCATAAACAAGCTCAGACACACACCCTTGCTTAGCTGTGCTTGGCTTAGTGGTAAGTCCAGTGACTATGGTGTACATGGTCCAGGGTTCAAGACCTGTGATGGTTTAAAATTTTGGGGGTGAAATGGCTAGGCTTAAAATGACCTTTGGGTCCATAGCCTAGTAATCTCCTATGATTCTATGATCCTATGAAGCACAAATAGAGGTAGCGGAGCGCCAACGTGCTTACACCAAGTATGATGCGCAACCTTTTCATGTCTGCTGCTTCTCCTGCTTACACCACAGCATTATAGCTCCTACATGGTTAGGTGCAGGTGGACACGGTCTCCCATTTTGCTATTCAATAAATTTAGCTCATTTGCATGCCCCACTGCCTTAAGTCCCTTGTTACACCACTACACCGGAGCCTATCTCCTTAGCAACCAGTGTTATCCATTATTGTTTTGGTTCTGCATACTATCCACTATAATGGCAAAATGCAGGTTTCACTTAAAATTGTCCTTTGACATTTATTTTCGTATTTTCTGCACAAACTCATTTGCACGCCACTGCACTACGCTTAAACGGCATAATTTTGCAACTGTTCTCAATGCCAATGACCATATTTTTGGTCATTGGTATGCCTAATAGTCATAATACATCCTTTACTTTGAGCTATCATGCCCCATTTTAATTTGCGCAGAAATGTACATGGTTAGTAACAGAATACATTTCTGCAATGGATACTGCTCTGACATGGATGCCTGCCTGCTTACTGAATCGCTAATTCACCTCATTTGCATGGTTTTCACCAGCAAATGAGGTAATTAGCATTATTCAGTGGTGTCTGTGTCAGAATAGTGCTGGCAGGCTCATGCACACCCCCAGCCTTGTTTACTGGATTACTCGGTGGCCATATTCCATGCAGAGGCTGCTACACTATTCTGACATGGTGAAATTGCTTTATTGAATCCCGGAGAATGTGTGTTGATTCTGGAACCAAAGAGATTTCAGATACCATTGTATCTTTCTCATGTGGAGTCTTTTCAGAGGTATCATGAGAATCTTAAAAGCCATAATACTCAGACTCCAGTAGTTTTCCCTGTCAGTAACCAAAGTTTGAGTGCCCCCCCCCCAAAATAGATCTATATATAGATCTATTTTTTTTTCTTGCGGAAGAAATGCACATTGTACTGAGGTGATGGGCTGAAACCCCATGAACACTATTACGGGTGATAGAGTCTAAAAAGGCTTCTGAATGTTCTCTTGAAATCCTAGGCTGTGGAAGAGATCTACCACCCAAGTAAGACATTCCTGACACTTTGAAAAAGACTGCAAAGATAAGCAAGTCACCTAAATATGGAAAAATGTGCTACCCTGTAGCCTACAAAGGGGTATGACAGAGTCTGGACACTGTGAGCACTCTTGAAGCAGTGGATAGCCCAAACAGTATGGCAGAGAAGTGAAAAAGTGATCCAGACACATAAAACCTTAAGAAACATCTGAAGTCTGGAAGAATAGGAGTATGATGATAACAATCTTTTAAATCTAATGTTACCAAAAAACTCAAATGAGAAAGAAGGGGTAACAAGTTGTAAAGTGAAATAATTTTGAACTTGGGCACTATAACATACTGGTTTAAGAAACAAAGGTCTAGAACTGGTTTTCAAGTATTTTCTTTATTTGGCAACAAAAAACATTATTTAAAGAAAAACGTTTCCAAACTGGGATGGAGGAACAGTCTTTATTAACTCCCCAGACACCAAGTATTGTAGGACAGGTGGAAACAGACAAGTTTGGTTTGGTAAATGTGGAATAACTCCCTGGAAAGGATGAATTTCTTCTTGCTGCAATCTGTAACATTGCTGAACCAGCCTCACAACCCATTTGTCTGAAACAATGTGATGCCAAAGAGGGAACTGGAGATTCAGACTTTCTGGAAGGGATGTCAAACTCTGAGGGTAGGAGGGAGGAACAACGTTACTTATATAATCATTCTGTCTTATTTGATTGTCCTTCATTCTGAGGGGGGTCCTGCTTACTTTCTGGAACCTTCCTGACATTGTTTTTTAAACATCTGCTAACAGCATTTTGCCAAGACTGTTTATTATGTTTCTTGCCAAATCTGATGAGAGAGAAGAAATTCCTTTGGAAAATTTAGAGGAGGGCTGAAAAAAACTTGAATCAGTTTACCTGTCTTATCATATTTTTGATAATCTCTGCATCAGAGGGTCCAAAAAGAAAGTTTCTATTAAAAAGGTGGGAGGTTCTGAGAATACAGTTAGGCAAACCTCCTAAACAGAATATCCATGGCAAAAGCCTTGGTTATAGTATCTACAATCATATACACACTTTAAACAATGGACCCAATACATTGAAAAAGCTAAACTATACAAAGCAGATTTTTCCTCACAAGAGGGAACACCAGATAAAAACATGCCTCATACTTTCAGAATGTCAGAATAAACTTTTTTGTATGAGTCTGAAAATTCAAAAATCTAAAAATTGAAGTTGCAGAAGCATACATTTTTTCCAAAATGTATCAATAGTTTTACCATCATTGCCAGAAGCAGAAGGATTAGAATTAACAAAATGTTTGGCAACAGCTGGATTAGTTAAAGCTATAGTTGCTGGGTCAAGTATTGGATGAGTGTAGAAAAAACTTGAAAAACTGAGGAACTTTGTACTTTCTGTCTGTTTCTCTGGTGCAGCAGGGTGGCCGTGAAGGAAAACACAGGCTGCGACAAACACATCCCCCAATGCTGATGGCACTGGGGATATGGGTGAAGGTTCAGGGGAATTCCAGTTGTTAACAGCTCAAAGAATTTTCTGAAGGCATGAGAAACCCCACTGAAAACAATAGCACATTCTTGAAATAGCCGCAGAGAGAGAGAGAGAACCTTCACAGGGAGATTCAGAGGTCATGCTTTCCTCTTTGAATCAGAAATCTCTGTAGAAATCTTGCATCTATCCCATCATATTCCACTACAGATTCAGTTTCTTGAATCTTTTCAGGAAAAGAGGAATCACTTTTTCTTTTACCAGAAACCATCATATAAGAAGGGTTAATAGCCTGTACAAAGCCCCATGCCAAACTTAACAAACTACCCCTGTCAAATGGAACTCGTGCAGGAGACGATAAATTTATTTTTTTTGTTTTTGTTTTTTTTTTTGTGACAAAAAAGTTGAGGCAAATAAGTGTATTAATGGCAGCATCAGCTTCCCCAGGGAAGGACACAGATTTCCTGATAAGTAGGGGCACCTTCCCTCCTCCCTCTCCCAAGACTAACGAGTGGCTCTCCCTTGCCCATTGAGGAGACCCCAACAGCTGCAGAGGATGTGCCTAGCCCCCAGTCCATGGTGGTTGTATGGACAGCACCAGCGGGATACACAGCAAAGATGAATGGTCTGAAGAACCAGCTTTGTTCACAGCAGAGTCACCCACCTGCAGCCTAGGCAACTTGCAATCCTGCTGTAGTAGCAAAGGCTGTTTAGCTAACTTTTTCTTTTTCTGACTGGAAGAAGGACCAATCATGGCATCAGTAGTTTGCTCCATGGTCATGCTGAAAATGGTGCTTCTTTTCCAGGAAAACTATGCAGCACAATCTGATAAAATTCAAACATCTTGAAAGTAACTTTTCCCTGTTTAAAACACAGAAAAAGCACTCTAATACATTTATCAGCCTCAAAATGTAATATCAACACAGTTTCTCTATAGAAAAATAATTTGTCAGAAACAAAAATGTTTGCTCCCATTTAAAAGCACAGTAAAGTCATGTGACAGTCAGTTAAAAACACATACTACTAGCTTAAAATACTTTCTTCAAGCAGAAAGCAAGCTTAAATGATAAAAATAATATCTGGAAGGTTTTTACCCAAGAGGGACTTATCTGCCCAGCAATGGAACTGCACATACCAGCCGTTAATCCACAAAAGTCCACAGAGGACTACTCTCTTGGGCTGCAGGAAAGCTCTGAAGGACTTGGCACTCAAACCTGTCTTTTAGTCAATACCGCTCAAGTTGACTAATGGCTTGGGTGCAAGGAAGGTGTCCTGAAGCTTTGAAAGCTGGCCAGTTGTTACATCCTATGCAATCTGTACTCCATCGTACTTAGGCTATTGTAGCAGTGATGAATAAGAAGAACAAGTAAGGCTAGGTAACTCAGTAGCCACTAAGTATAAAAGAGCAACATTGATTGGCTGGCTGGGCACTCAGTTTTCAAAATATATGGAACAGATTCAGAGGGTAAACATATTTAGCTTTAATATTCAGCATCTATGAAAATATTTAGTTTTAATATTTAGCATCTATGGAATAGATTGAGAGGACAAAATATTTAAATGGATTTAAGGGGTGGTTTAAAAAATTGATTGCTTTCATGCTTAATGACAATAACTAGTGACAGCGGATAGCAAAGGAATTTTATGGTCAAGTGAACATAACTGGCACTCAACAAAAAAGCCACTAGTTTTAAAATACAACAAGAGGGTGAGAATCTTCCCAGCTACTTGGCTTAGTTTTACAATAGTTGTAACTTTTAGAAGCTAAAAGTGCGGGTCTGATAAAAGCTCTTATGCCTTTCAAAAGACAATGGCATTCACACTCTGTTCAAGAAAGAGTCACAGCTTATACAGCTTTGCCTGGCCTCAATCTTGTCACAGAAGAGAAACTAGCATTTAATTCCAAAATTCTCTCCAGTCCTTTTCTCTTCATCAATTAGGCTGTCTCAGCAGAATGCACAAAGAAATTCTATTAGCATGCAAAGCAAAAACAGAAAGATTAAGAAGGCAGGCAGATAAAAAAATATGAAGAAAGATAAAGAAGGCAGGCAGATAAAAAAATATGAAGAAAGATAAAGAAGGCAGGCAGATAAAAAATATGAAGAAAGATAAAGAAGGCAGGCAGATAAAAAAATATGAAGAAATATAAAGAAGGCAGTCATTAGACATCACTCATAAGAGATGCCAGCAACTACCTGCTTACCAGGCCACAGGACATCAAAGGAGTACTTCAGCAGTTTCTGAATGAAGAAGACCCCACAGAATCTGTACTGCCCCAGACACAGCCTACAATGAATGAGGAAGAATAACCCACCCTAGGAGACGTAAGAACAGTACTAAGGAAAATGAAGTCAGGGAAAGCAGCAGGCTCAGATGATGTTACAGCAGGTATGATAAAGATATTGATTTGATAGGAGAGAAATGGCTCCTGAGGGTACTAATAGCAGCATGGAGAGAAAGGCATACCCAGATGACTGAAGAATAAGCATTCTCATCCAGTGTAGAAGAGCAAATGTGACATTCATAACTCTGGGCAGTACAAATGCATCAAATTCCTGTTGTACTGCATGAAAGTGTTGCAAATGGTGATTAATAAACAAATATGCAGAGTAAGAAAGTAAGATGGAAGATAAGCAGTTCAGATTAGGACACAGCACAACCAATATGATGTTTGCTTTGAAATAGAGAAGACGCTAGAGATGAGGAAAGAGTTCAACTGGGCATTCCTAGACTTGAAGAAAACATATGACAAGATCCCAAGAAAGCTGATTTGTGCAGTCCCGTGATGGTTTGAAGCAACAGAAACATTAGTAGAATTAGTGCAGGACATGCACAATGACTCAGTAACACACTTATGAACAGTGTTCAAACTCACCGAAGGGTTCTTCGTGGGAGTTGGGGTTCATCAAGGTTCATCTCTGAGCTCACTGCTATTCATAGTAGTGATTACAGGTTGCAGGAGATTAAACAGAGCTCTTATATGCAGATGATGTGGCATTACAAGCAGGCTCTGAACAGGAACTTCAGCAGATGACAGCTCAATGGAAAGCAAAACTGAAGGCACATGTGATGGAAATGAGTACAGACAAGTCAATCATTATGGCAACTAATGGAGGAAATACGAACAAGCTAAACACTGAGAAAGAATGGAAATCCTGGAATAGGTTAGCAACTTCAAATATCTGAGAGGGATAGCTGGGGGATAAAGGAAGTCTGAACCAGGAGGTTAAAGCTAGAATTACAAGAACTGCAGCCAACTGGCACAGAATGTCAGGGGCAGTACAAGGCAGAAGAATGCCAAAGTAGCTGAAAAATAAGGTATACAAAATAGTGATGAGCCCAGTACTTCTGCATGGTACAGAAATGTGGGCAGTAAAGGCAGAGCAGCTGAGGAGGCTAGAGGTGAAAGAGATGAAATACTGAGATGGGTGGTAGGGTGTACACCGTGGGACAAGTGATGGAATGATGATATTAGATCAGAAGCAAAAGCAGCTCCAAATGCAGAGAAGGTCAAAGAAACACTATTTTGTGAAGACGTTTTGGGAGAGACAGGAAAAAGGCTAGAGAAAACAAGGATGTCTAGCAAGGAGATGGGTGGCTAGTGTGAAAAGACCTGAGCCAGTCAAGCATGACTGTTGAAGAAGGTAAGAGAATGGCATTGAAAAAGAGAGATGGCATTAGTTGACACAATGCCTTGACCCCATGTAAAGACTGGGAAAAAGGGAGTTGATGATGATTAGACTGGCTAAGGCTAGGGTATGCAACCTCTGCCCGAGAAAGCTTGTTTTGTCTAAAATGTAGTTGTGTTTTTAGTTACTCATTTTGTGTATTAATAGAATCATTTTAGCTGTTTTTATCCTGGGTATAAACTGGGGGGGGCAATAAAAACCTTGTGATCCATGTGTTATGTAGGTGAGACAGCTGAAATGTTTCATTTTATACCAATGTCTGTGCCAGGACATCATAAACAGAAAGTGGTGACTGCTACAAATTAATTGTTCTGTAAGTAGTAACTGGTCTAAAGAATTGTTCCAGGCATATTGATTAATGCTCAGTTGTCCAGTTATCAGATGCTTCCAGTACTTTTTAGCATGGCTCCAGGATGACGTGCCAGCAGGACATGCACTTCAGTCCAACAGAGAAGGGTAAGCTCACAATCATGCTGGCCTCTCAGCTGTCCTTATTTTGGAGGAGTGTTCCTTTTATCATCCTTGATTTACTCCTGAACATGATGTGTCTAGTTTAGGAGGTATGTCCTCACATTCAGGCCTGATTTATCCCTTCTTCACACAATTTTCTGAATCCCCTTTATCACACTTGATATGTGAAGCTGCCTAGTGTACAGAAAATTACATTCCATGACCAGCATGCTACTGGCACCAATAATTTAAAGAAAGAGGGCACATCTTACATATCTAAATAAACAACTTAAGTAGAATTTTACAATATACTTCACTAAATTCTACAGATTTTACACAGCCTCCTTGATAATGTGCTAATATTTTTTCCATTTTTTCACTCTTTTTTTTTAAATATATGTTTATGAGTAGCATCCTATATTCCTACTGGAAGCATGAAGAGTTACATACTATTTGGTATTCAAATTTTATGCTAATTAAGTGCAGAGTTTTTGGCTGGATGCACTAACTTTTCAGGGGCCTTGGTTCCTACATTCAATATCTGCAGGTTGACAGATATGCAAATATGGGGTCTGAGTCAAATGCCCCAGCCTCCTCTGCACCTTTGAATAAGTGTGGTGCAGCCATCTTGCTCATATCTGCAGCCATGGACTGAAAGTTGTAAGCTTCGTGGATTCACAGGAAAAATCCTGGCACAAATTAGAAGAATCTGATTGCTATTGTTTCTGTGTATTTTCCCATGCACTTTCATTGATTAACATGATTGTTGAAATGGTGGAAATATAGTACCTGTTTCTTCCCATGAACTCGACAGCTGATAACGCTAGCAGAGTTTTCCATTGGCAATTATTTGACACTCTGTCTACACTCTGACTTGGAGTTACTGAATGTTTGTTCCTCTCTGATTGCTGAACAGGTGGTTTGACCATCTTATCACCCTTAGGTGAATTGTTCACACTTAACGAGTGATTCATCTCCTGGATCCTTTCAGCTGGAATACTTTCAAACCTGGCACCTTTCAGCTTTTTACTCCAATCTGAAGCATTTCTAGAAGTAGCCTGAAGAACAAGTTAAGGAATTTCAAGAGATATACCAATGGGATCTGAATGGTTCATAGTTTTAATGGAATAATTTAAAGGGTATCCAAGGAATCATTGGAGTCATGGGAAAGGCTGGAAGAAAAACGTCACATTACTGTGTAGTGTCTCCATATGCCCAGACAGTGAACTGATCAGCAGACAGAAGAAGACAGAGAGTTCAAACTGAATTTTTTAAGGGGGGAGGAAGGAGGACAAACCAGATTTCAGACTACAAATCTACTGCAGCGGCGGAACATCTACAGCTCTGGTGTTATTTGGAAGGGGCCCATGAGGATACAGCCTTAATCACACATGCTATGGCCCAGTGTTTTTTTTTTTTTTTTTTTGAGGGATGGATTTTCTGACTTTTCTTTCAGGAGTGGTAAAGGGCTTGGTCTTCCCATTTTATGAGTAATAGCACAGGCAAGCGATAAAGATAAATGTTGTTGAAGATGGTCAAAGCTGTCAGCCTTGTTGGGCTGCCATCTGAGATATACTAGTCTTATCCCTCATAAGTGTTGAAGGTGTTGCCGGTGAATTTTCATTCTGTGAAGGGTTAGTCTCCCAGTCTGCTACACCTGCTTATTAAAAAAGCATATACCTGCATGATTCCTATGCCAAGAAAAGATCCAGCAGGTACAGACAGTTTCAACAGTTAGATAATCAGATTTAAAAAAAATGGGACAAATGCAAAACAGGGAGAACCCTGTTTCAAGCCCACAGCATCAGTGCAGCATAAAATGCCACCGTAAAGTACGTACTGAAAACAAACTACCTCCATGTTGTTTTCTCTGGTTAAGTGGGTCCCGTTTAGTGAATCTTAGTTAAAAATAAATTAAAACAAATATAAAAACATAACTGCAATACATATTTCCAAGGAGCTGCCATTTTTCTTTCTCCCTTCCTATCTGCAGGACTTAAAAAGCCACTTTTAGCAAGCATGGAAAAATAAACAAAATAATTAATGGAGTCGACTGCATTAGAAAGACATATCTCTGTGTGTGTGTGTGTATGTGAGACAAACAGCATATAAGTGTGTGGTTGTAGGTATGACTACTGGAGTGTGAGACAGACAGGGAAACAGCCAAAATCAGGGACAAGTTTAAAGGTATGGGGGAAGATTAATTTCTTTGCAGTGTGTATATGTGTGTGTGTGTGTGTGTGTGTGTGTGTGTGTGTGTGTGTGTGTGTGTGTGTGTGTGTGTGTGTGTGTGCTTGCCTATACCAGTGTATGCGCTTTTGTATGGGTTTGTATAAGTTTCTACATATGTGTAAGAAAATATTCTCTGCTTGTGCATCTGTTAGTGTATGTTCATATATGGAAATCGGGCTGTGTGTGTGTGTGTGTGTGTGTGTGTGTGTGTGTGTGTGTGTGTGTGTGTGTGTTTGTGTGTGTGTGTCTGTGTGCACGTGCATGCAGGTGTGTGTGTATGTGCATGTGTGTGTGTGTGTGTGTGTGTGTGTGTGTGTGTGTGTGTGTGTGTGTGTGTGTGTGTGTGTGTGTGTGTGTGTGTGTGTGTCTGTGTGTGTGTCTGTGTGTGCATAGACATTAAATGCTTACATACTTTTGTATGTAGATACCTATTGTTTGGCATCTATTTCTCAGAAGTCCAGGCAAAGACAGAAGGCCTGTGGCTGACCAAGTTTGCAGATGACTGTAAGTTGGGTGCTGTCACTGACTCCACAAATGATGTTAAAATACTGCAAGAGGGTCTCACAGTGACTAATAACTGGTGCCAAAGTCATGACCTCAAGCTAAATGCATAAAAATGTATCATCATACCATTCTGCAAAAAAATGACCCCTTCTGACTACCATATCACCGGCAACTCCCAAAGCACACAACCTGTGGTGAGAGACCTGGGCACTCAGGCTGATAACCTCACATTCGACCATCGTGTAGCAGCAGTGTCAGAAAAGCCTTTTACTTGGTTCATCTCATAGGTAAAGAGATTACATTCAGAAAAAAAGGAGGGCATTACCTCTCTATACTCCTCCCTCATTAGACCAATAATTGAGTAGTATTACCTCTCTATACTCCTCCCTCATTAGACCAATAATTGAGTATAACACCCCATTTGGCATGTACCGCTCCAAACATCTGCACCAATAGGAAAGGCCACTGAAATACCTCACAAAAAGAATCCATAGCCTCCAACACCTGTCCTATGCAGACAGGTTCAAATCATTATCACTCTACTCGGTATCATACAGATTGCTCAGGGGTGAGCTATGTCTCACCTACAAAGCAATCTTGGACCCTGGTCTACTAGAGATGCTCCATATCTGTAAGTCTACCTCCTCATGCACTAACTGCTCAAAAGGCTTGAATCTAATATGCAACATCAACAAAACCTGCTGGAGAGACAGGTCTGTCTCCCAGAGGCTGCCCGTCTCTGTAACAGACTTCCTATACACGTCAAACAGAGCACCTCGCTGACCCTCTTCTAGTGCAACCTTGATGAGTGGATGGGAAACCACAAATTTGTCTCAGGGATTCCACCTGTGTCCTTCACTGACAGGGGTGATACGTGCTGACTGGGGTTTCATTTTGAGGATAAACTCTTGGCTAGGCTTGTAAGGGCCCCAGGGCCATTAACCTGATAACCTCCTATGATCCTATGTAAAATACATTTTCCATCATTAATTTCAAATCCTACAGCAACTATGAAGTAGGTGGAGGAACTATTTTACTCTAAAATTATTAAAAAAATAATTTACTAAAACAAATTCAAACCAATTTAACATACAGCCCAGTTTCTAAAAATTGTTGTTATTGGAGAAATAATGCACCAGCAAGAGGTGAAGAGACCCTCCACCTTCACAACACATCTTGGAAGTCTGTTATTTTCCCAATAGTACCCACTCTGTTTGGCATTATTGCTTGTGTGTTTAATTTGCCTGAGCAGCACTTAATAATAAAATGTGCAATGTTCTCTAAAACTGACAAAAAATCTGAGAACCAAGTACTACGACATCAGAAGAATTTACTTACATGTAGTACATCTCCAGATTCCAAACTATGCCACTAAGTTATATGTGAAATGTTATACTTTTAAGTTACACATCTGTCAGCTAATGGACAGAGTATAATACAGTTCAAGTTCTTGAAATTTTGCATATACCTATGGTACTATAATAACAAACATTTCTGATTACTGAGTTATAGCTGCACATTACTATTTGTTTGTAATGAAAATTTCAAAAATTACCTGAACTGCAATTAAAATGACAGTTCTTAAATGTAGACTACTGTTAGCACATAGTAAAACTGTATCTATTAAAATCTTTCTGTACATAGCTGTGATCACTGCACTCCCTGACATTGGGTTGTACCTCATATTCTGTTTCACTAAATATACTAATCCCAAGATTGCACTACTTTGGAGTATAAGGAATGTTTGGTTTCTCTGGAAAACTAAGCATTGTTTCTGTCTTCAAAGCAGTAAGATTTCACAGTTGTTATATAAAATTTAGTTTGTGCAGGCACAGCCCTTCACAGTGGGGAATGAAGATCAGACTGTGAACTTGACCAACTTTCAATTATATGGGGACTGCTGGATATTTTGGTGGGTGATCCTTTTTTGTAGAAGCTGTAAAAAATGTTGGCAATGCTAACATACTGTGCCATTCTGACTTTATACTATGAAACCAGATCCTTTTTAGGAATAAAAGCATTTTGACAGCACTTATTAAGCATTTTTTCTGGTGGATTAGTTGTTGTGTCTTTCGGCTTTCCCCGGTTAGGGGTCACCACAGCGGAACTCCGGTCCGCTAATGATTGGCAGTTGATTTTTACTTGCCGAGTTGCCAGCCCTGATGCACAACCTTAAACGAAGGTACACCCATTCACGCATGTCTCCACGCAGGAGACATTCTAGCTGAGAATCGAACTGGACAGCATCTTACTGTGAGGCAACAATGCTACTGTAGATAACTGTCCAGGATAACTGTCCAGGATCAGAGAATTTGCAGCGTAGATTTATTCGTTTTAATTTTTCAAGAAATGGTCTGCTACCTTTTTTTTTATGAGTGCCGTGAGACTTAACATATCCTGAGAAGGTAAATATATATCACAGATGAATACGATGCTTCACTTTGTTTTATGTTGTACTGTGATCTTTCAGAAGATAAACTGTTTATTTCTTATTTCTAGCAAGAACAGATAATGTGGTGTGTAACAAGAAAGGGAGTGGATGGCAGTGTAAGTGGTTATTTAGTGGGTACCTTGGATAGTTGAATCCTGCCATTTATGACTGTGTATAGTGGCTGTAGTTCTTGCTGTAAACAGGAAACAAGCCATATTATTGTGTATTTTTAGGCACAAAAAATACTTGTATGTTTAGTGACTTTAGATATCCAGTTTTAAACTGTTTGTTTTATGGAATTGGACGAGGGATGACTATTCTCATCTTTTCTTTTCTTTCCTTTTTTTCCTGCTTCAAAACAACATTGTACTAGTAATAGAAACTTTATATGCATTCAAGTCCCAAGTGCTCAAACACCACTATCTCAAAGCCAAGAAGCTGAACACTGTGTAGGCTGCTGCTCAAGCAAGAACTCAGACATGACTTTGGGAAAACAGCCATGGGCAGAAACAGGAGTTTAGACATAAAGAGCAGGAGGGGGATTTTAAGGTTAAGGAACGGGGGGGCGTAATTGAAGTGTATTAACCCACCAGATGCGCAGTAGCAAGCCCCGCCCAAACCCCGCCTGCGAGCATTTTGACTGCACTGCACACCGTTTGATTGAAAGATGCCACCATAACACAAGGTGATTGAAAGAAGCCACCATAACACAAGATAAATATGCGAAACACAAATTAATTGCACAAAAAGATGCGAAAACAATGAAACCAATATAAAAAGCAATTCAAGTGTACTACAGAGCACTAACAGAAATGATAGACTGTATGTGTACCACAGCATGTGACAGGGGGGATCCCATATTTTCACAAGTAAATACTAGCTTGCAACTTCATGTAGCAACTACAAAAAATTAAGCAGGGTGTGTTAACTTCTACCTTATCTAGTCATCCTAGAAACTCGTAGAGTATCTAGACTTTCAGTACGCACTGCACGTTTTCAGTGCGAGAATGCCATCGGGTGAGATACATTAATGCAACTTCCCAACAGTAGCATTTATTTGGTTCACAAGTAATCGATTATGTAGTAAATGTACTTACTCATCAGGGGTGTAGACAGAGAAATCCATTCCGTACTCATAGTCTCCTATTGTTATCCCCATCCCACCTAGTAATAATAACGCCCTTCAAAATTTAATAATGCATATGTCATTTCAACTGTCCCATTCTTAGTAATGAGACGGGTATGTTTGCGGAACAAGGTAAACATGAAGAGACACAAATCACTTTATATGTTTATATGTTTACTTGCCAGTGTTCCCTATTTCTGTCTTACAGAAATTTCCTTCCATGCTGTGCCTCTTGGCAGATACTGAATTTAGTGAAATGTATTTAACAAAGTAACCTGTCAATCAAAGTAACAATGTCAATCATGGCACATTGCCATTGTTAATCCCGCCCTCCCACGTCAATCATGGCGGGCACGCCCATACCTGCGCGAACTCGGTGGTGGGTTAATACACTTCAATTACGCCAGGAATGGAAAGGGAGTTTTAGGGATGGGGTACAAGTGGAGTTTTAGGGTTATAGATCAACAGTGGAATTTAAGTTTAGGGAATGATTTGGAGTTTGAGGTTTAGGGTGTGATCTTGGACTTCAGAGTTAGGGAGGAGAGTGGAAGTTTAAGGTAAGGGAAGGAGGACTTACATTGGGAACTGGGTGGGGCTTTTCAGGCTAGAGTTTAGGTTCTAGTAGGGCTATATTATGTTACAGGGATTGGTGCTGAGAGGGCTATGCCAACACAATAAACTGGGCTAATAGAGTTTGAGCACTTGCTTTCTGAGTAAGTAGCAGAGAGCAGTTGTGTCAAGAGCTACTAGCACAAGAGCACCTGTAATAAATCTACTAGCAACACAGTGAAGATAAAAGCTTTCTATCTCCTTCACAAATGTTGGGAAAGAAAAGTGACTCGAGTGTTTTAGCTCTATTTTTTTAATACCAGGCTGCTTTTGTACAGAGTGTGATAACAGTATCATTATCTGCTTATTGTTTTGTAATATATATAAAGACTATAAGGAAGAAAAGGAACTGAACTATGGCATTCTGCAGATATTATATAATTTTGTAGGGACACTAAGGCTTCTTTTGCTTAGCTAGTTATAAGTGCAGAAGACAAGCACTCAAAGCTGATCTTGAGTTTGCATTTCTTAGCCTAGCTATTACTTAATACAGTGATTTTGTTTTAGAGCCAAGACAGCAGTGTATATAAACACAGCCTGTAGCATTACCCTCAGGACAGAGACAGATAAGTACTTCAGAGCTAGGGAAAGCCTTGTGTTGCTTTCTCCCCCTCTCTGCATGACAGAGATAGAGTATGAGAGAGATTTGAATCTTATCTGGTTCCCTGGAGCAGTTTCTTTTGGAAATATGTTGCTGAAAACCTAATGCAAATATTCAGACAACATAAAATGAAGGGCACTTGTATATATGTGAGATCCTTGTCATTGCCAAAAAAGAATTTGAACAATAACAGAAAGGGATACTGAAAAATATCTTCTCCTAACTTTGAATAATATTGTGCCTTTGAAAAGTGTTCTTAAAAGGTCTGCCATTAAGGAGGTGACCATGAGATCTAAGAAGAGTGGCAAAATATCTGTAAAACTGTTAATGCTCCCAACTGTAAACCATATTCCAGGTAGAGAAAGAATAGTGCGGTGAAGGTTCAGCCATGATGAAGGGTTTGATGGGTTTGCAGAGGGGCAACTAGCAATAGAAGATGGCAAAAGTATGCTCATTCTCAAACAATTATTTATAGTCTACAAAATCAGTTTAATGAGACTAGTTATTCATTTACACTGTTACTGGACTTTACTAGTTACACAGTTAAGTAGTCCATCACCACAAAATTAACGGTTGGCTGAAAAACTGAAAACTCTGAGTTTAATCCATTCAGACTTGGCAGAAATTAAGCTTTGAGCTCAATCGTTGAATAAGATATTGGATAACATCCTCTCATTACTCAAAGAAAACTCAGGTAATATAGAGGAACTGTAATTCCAATACAGAGATCACAAGCAAACCGCACCTTTATTATGGAGGAAACTGCAGTTAAAGAAATGTTATGCCTTGGAGCAATGCCCTGAGTTTCACAGTCTCAGAAGGACTGGAATTTCTGAAGTTTGGGAAGAAATTAGAAATCTGAAAATACTGTGACAGATTTCTAGGCTCACTTGGAAGAAACCTCAGAAGGTCTTGCAGAAAAATCCATTAACATCAACATAGTTCACAAAATTTAGAGATCAGCGATCAGGGAAGGTGGCAAAGCCAGGACAGTGGTTGCCACGCTTTCTGACAGAAATGGGATGTGCAATGTCTTTTGAAAAAAATGGTCAAAGAGCAAAATGTTCTTTTGTTTCAGAATCTTCCCTCAGACATCATGTGAAAAAAAAAATATTTCTAGAAATTATTTATTTTATTTTACATTTGTTAACTGGGGGTGTCTGACTGAGCTGAAGAAGTTCTGGAGTAGCCAGATAAACTTATTATTATTTTCAAACAAGATTATTATAATTCATAATGACTCCAGGAAGATCCTTGACTTAGTTTTGTATGCTGAAAGACTCTCCAAAAGAGATGTTTTTGAATTATATTAAAAAGACTAAGCACAATGTATTACAAGAGTTACAAATCTCTGAAGAAGACTTCTCATACCTAAACAGGAGAAAGTACAGTTGTGTAAGTTAAACTTACCATAACAGTATATGTTCAAATGATGACTGCTGCAGTAGCCTTAGTTATGTGGGTTATATCCTGGCAAAGTTATAACAGCTGGCCATTTTCCAAAGCTTAAAAGCCCCCTCCATGCACTAAACCTCTCAAGCAGCTTCAGTTCTTCATACTGATCACTGCTACAGTAGCCTCAGCTCTATGGGTAGATTACCACAGCTAACTACATTTAGGAGGTGGAAGGAGAAGAGTCCAGGAGCTCCTGGAGAATGGTCCTAACAAGCATTATCTAGAACTAGAGGAGGACTCAAGATTATAGTGCTTTGTAAAAGTAGATACACAGGACCAAGGAGCAGCTTCCAGAATACTTGTAGAATCCAACCCCTTCCAAAAAGCCATAGAAGAAGCCAAGGTCCTTGTAGAGTGGGCCTTGTCTCTGCTTCGAATAGATTTGTTATGGTAAGTGTAACAAAAGGTAATAACCTTAGACAACTATTTGGAAATAGTCTGTTTTGATACAGGTTGTCATTTTCTCTTACCTTCACAAGAAATGAACAATTGATCTGAAGATCTGCGAGACTTAGCTCTGACAAGATAGCACCTGAGTTGCCTGTGGACATCCACGGTATGAAGTATCTTTTCTCCCTAATTTTTAGTTTCAGGAAAGAAAATGGAAAGATGGATAGTTTGGCATAAAGCAAACCAGGATACCACCTTCGGCATTAAAGAAGGATTAATTCTAAAAGAAACAGTGTCTCTATGGAAAATGAGATAGGACTGACACCATAAGAGCTTGACACTGAGATACCCATCTTGCAAAGGTCAGAGAAATCAGTAAAAGTGTTTTCCATGTTAAGAACTTCAAGTCAGCCAGATTAGCTGTTTCAAATGGAGCAAGTGTTAGCTTCTCTACCACAAAATTAAGATCTCAAGGGGTTGGGTACACAAGTTTTCATTGATGTCTCTTATGCAAAACCCCTTTCAAGAACATTGTGACATGAGACTGAACTGAAAGAGGAGGACTGATGAGCAAACATGCTGAAATGGCTGACAAATGAACTTTGATAAAGGAATAAGAAAGTTCATAGGACAGTAACTCAAACAAATATTGTAGAACCAGGGAACAACTATCCCTGAATGGGTGCTAGTTATGTTGTTGGTACCAACTAGAAAACCTTTACCATTTGTTAATATATGTTTTTCTAATAGCAGGCTTTCTTGTGTCCATTAGTGCAGGTGCACATTCAAAGTAAACAAGGTGCTTAGAAGCAAATAAGACCCTATGAAACAGGCAGTCAGTTGGAATTGATCGATGTTGATGGAACACCCTGTCCTTGTGTGAGTAGATCCTGTCTGTGAAAAAGCCTGTGGTAATTGGCCCTAACCATTTCCAAAAGAAGGGTGAACCACGGCTGTCTGTTTTTTTTTTTTTTTTTTGATGAAAGCCTTTTCTTTTTGGTCCTCTTTGTATGTAAGCAGAAAATGGCATAGACTTCAGTGCAGGCAGACTCAATGTAGGGATTTGGCAATGGAAGGGAAGGGTAAGTGGAGTTTTTTTAATCTGAAATTGTTATTGGTTGTGTTTATCTCGTGCATTCATTTGTGATGATAACAAAAATAAACAGACATTCAAACTAATAATAGTAACAGTAATTTGCCAGAAAGTGATGATGCAAAATATAACAAATTAGACGGGGTGTAATATTTATGGAGAAACTATAGCATGGTTCATTCTGGTGAAATATGTCACCAGACATGAGAGACTAAACTATCTGGACATGAGTTTATTAAGAAGTTATGGAAACATTACTTTGCCTTCCTAGAACAGGGTAATGCAAGTTAATATATTTCAAAATGCTTATCTATACCAAGTTTTTTTAAAGATTACTGGCTATTAGGCCATAATGCTGGCAAGGCTGTGGATACGCTTGGTTTCTTTGCTGGTAATCAAGTCCAATAATTCAGCCATTTTTATAGACAGAATGAGTGTTCTTTTTATTGAATCATCACTAAAACTAGCATTAATTATGTATCACAGGGCTTTATCAAAACAGGTCTTTGAGCAAGTACAATTATAATGCATGATTATCATGTCTACTGAAATAAATAAATAGCAAAAAAAAAAATGAAAGAATTAACCTCATCGACCATTAATGAATGATGGAAAGCAGATGATGTTTCCTGATGAGCGATTACTGGGATCCTCCAGGTGTTGACTCCTGGGAAAGAGGACAGAAATTTTTGATCTATTTACTTATTTATTTTGATCTGACCCCTCCCATACTTCTCTTCCACCTATCCCATAACCCCCCTAATTATTCCCCTGTTATACTTCCTCATTATTGTACTCTACCTCCCCACCCATTTCTAAATAAGCCCATATAGTACATCCTCTAAACTACTTCTATCCTGCTCATATTCTTTATCACACTGCACTCAACCACCATCATGTCCATCTCAACTATTACTTTGAACTTGCTTCTCTCACTTACACTCTCTCTCCTAACAATAATCACAACTTTCCAGGCACCCAACATACCTCCTGCACAAACCTGTACAACCAGCACCCATAATCCACAATTATCAAGTTACTCAGACATCCACCCTAGCTTATTCACAGCTAATACTTCTGTACTATGCAAAGTGAAAATTCTACCTCTCCAAAGACACTCCCCTTATCATACCATCAGCAGCAACTACACCATTTTTAGGAAAAAAACTGAGAAGTATAACCTACATAATTTGCCAATGCACTATTTCCCAGTGTGGTGATGTACAACCCAACCCAGGATCAGCCCCCCTCAGCTCCAGCAAACCTAGCAAATCTCTTATGCTATCAACCATAAATCTCCAAAGCCTTAGGAACAAGATACCTGAACTCCATGCCTGGATTTCTAAGTACAACCCAGATAATATAGCAGCTACTGAAACCTGGTTGAAATCACATATAAAAGACACTGAATTTCTCCCCCCAAGCTACTCATGCCTGAGAGTCGATCGACCCAACAAGAGAGGAGGAGGAGTAGCAATACTTTTCCCTAGCAATTACACATTAATCCATACTCAAAATCAACACCCATCTTCTCCCCAGCCGAAATACTAATCTCTATATTAAAACTTAACAACCATAAAAACATTTGCATAATTGCTCTTTATATTCCCCCAGGAAACAACATACCAATATTAGAAAACATACTTGTCTGTACTTCCCAAAATATAGATAATGGCTAGACATAGGCCACAACAACCCCTCAAAAAATATAAATCTTTACAACTTCTCCCAACTAATTGAAGACATCACTAGACCTCACAAAAATTACAACTAGGGCTCCACAATAGACTGGATATTAGTGTCCCACCCTTTCAATGTCATCAGTGCAGGCATACTACCTAATACCATTAGTGGCCACCACCCAGCATATATCATGCACAAAACTACTCCAACCACAGGCCAACACCAATACAAATCTACCAGAAATTTTACTAAGTTCCAATCATCCATATTTAATGAAACCTTAGCTAAAGTAAACTGGAAACCTCTCAAATCCCTACCACTTAATGAGGCTGGTGAATTATTTAACTCAACATTTCTAGACATCCTAAATAGGCAAGCACCCACCCGCCAAAATGAATAAAACATAACCATGCATGCTGGCTCTCAAAATTCACCAAAGAAGTAATGTCCACAAGGGATAAAATCTGGAAATCATGGCAGAAAAACAAAGACCCTCAGCTCTACTACATTACAAGCAACTCCGTAACCAGGCAAAACGTCTAATAACCACTGATAAAAAAGACCACTACTTCCACCTACAAAGCCAACATAAAATTAATCCCCAAAAAGTCTGGTCTTCCATCAGCCAACTATTACACCCAGGCTCTCAAAACAATCCATCCCCTGACCCACAAAAAACTCCCACTGAACTTGCTACCCTCTTCAATTCCTACTTCAGTGACACCATAGCTAACCTAACCACCACCTTTCCTACAGTTAACAGCACCACCACCAAGACAGCTGATGACCAAATCATCCCAGAAAACAAGTCTACCCTTAACCCTAACCTAAAATTCTCCCCATACCCACCAGCACAATAAAAAACTTTTACTTAAGCTAAAACCCTGTACTCTGGCCCCTGACAATCTACCCCCACACTTCCTGCAGCTAGCAGCAAACTCTATAGCTTATCCCATCAGCATACTCATTAACAGATCAATTAAAGAATCCCTTGTCCCAGACATCTGGAAAAAAACATTCATTCTTCCCTTACACAAAGGTGGCACCAACACAGACAGCACAAACTTTCGACCCATAGCAATTCTCTCACCCCTCTCTAAAATACTGGAAAAATGCATCCATGCCCAACTCCTCAACCACCTGCATGAAAATCAAATTTTATTACCCACTCAGCATGGTTTCAGACAAGGATACAGTACCACTACTGCCCTCCTATCCTTCCTTGATACAGTTAAATGGACACGGGATACTGGTAAAATAATTGCTTCACTTTTCCTTGACCTTTCCAAAGCTTTTGTTACCATTTCCCACACTACCCTACTCTCTAAACTATCCACCCTCCACATTTCTCCCCCTACCCTGCAATGGTACAACAGCTATCTCTCCAATAGGCAGCAATCCACCAAATGGCAACAGTTTTACTCTCCCTTACTCAGTACATCCACAGGGGTACCCCAGGGCTCCATACTTGGTCCTCTCTTATTTAGCATCTTTCTTAACAACTTTCACACCACTCTCCCACAATGCTCAGTAATCCAGTATGCTGATGACTCTACAATAATATGCACTGCAAATTCCAGCACTGAACTCCAGCAAATTACCCAGAATGCCCTCACATCTACTGAATCTTGGATGCTTAACAATCATCTTGTCCTAAATCCAAAAAAAACTAAACTAGTAATTTTTACTCCTAGGAAAACCACTCCATTTGATAAAAAACTCTTCACTATACAATCCCAAGACAATACCACTATAGAAGTTGTCCCACACACTAAATTACTAGGCATTATTTTAGATGAAAACCTTAACTTTGACCTACACATAAACAATAACATCAAAAAAACACACCAAAAGCTTGGTATGCTCTACAGGCACCAACTCTTTCTTAGCCTCTCTACTAGACAAACCCTTGCAACTACCTTTTTATTACCCTCTCTCCTTTATGGTGCCCCTATCCTCACTAATATCTGAAATTCTACAAAATCCAAACTTGCTATGTGTTACAACAGAAAAGCAAAATTTTACCACCAGGGCCACATTCTCATCCCACCATTGTAAGTCACTGAAACAATTAGGGTGGCTGGAACTCCCCCCACCATCTCTCATTCACCCAACTAACTACTGTGCACAAAATAATTTACAGACCCACAGACTGTCCTGCTCTCTCAACTCTACTTGCCAAATACCATTCCAGCAGGCATCTAAGATCTGAAAATCATCTACTTCTAAAAGTAGATAAGACCACCTTACCTGCTGGTCAACTCCTCTATGCCTTCACCGTCGCCAAACTATGGAACTCACTTCCACATTCTATAAGAAACACAGGCAGCACCACCACCTTCAAACAAATGCTGAAAAATCATCTCAACTCGTCCTGGCTATGTTCCTGCTCTATAACCTAACCTCTTCATTCTCCTAATATGATTACTAAACTCCTATGTCTTTTGCTACTAGTAACTGATGATATTTTCTCCATATTTATTTTTATCTTCACTTGTTGATTCTGGTACAATAATACTGATCTCTGTTTATACCAATCTGATTGAATTAATTGAATTCTGCTTTAATGTACATTTTCTGTATATATTGCTGTAATCAAACAAACTAGATTCCTGCTTTTTTGTATATATTCTGTATATGTTACTATATTTACTATCTGTAACACTGTTTCTGCTTCTGTACTAATTAATGTTTATATTTTTTCTGTATCTCGTTGGAGCTTTTCTCCCCGGGCTTCCACTGAAGATGGGCTCTTTTAGGCCCAGTGGACTTATCCCAGTAAACAAATGCAATAAATAAATAAAATAACTAAATGTATTCTTTTGTCTTCTTTTTGGCATTCTTCCTTTTTCTGTTACCTTTTTGCCCCTGTGTCTGTCTTCTAGTCTGAAGTGTTGGCAAGATTATAAATAACTGGTAGTTATTTATGATTATTTGCAAGTTTTCCATGCTGTGGATATTCAACAGGTGTTGATTTAAGAATCTTTGAAGACATTTTCATCAAGGCATGGAAAACTACATTTTGTATAATGTTGTCATATGCTAATTGGTGGAAAGAAACTATTAAAAATATTTTTTTAATATTTAATAAAAAGTATTTAAGAAAAAGATAATGTTTGCAGGTTTGTGATCATATTATTTGCTAAAGTACAAATAGATTTATTTTTGCTGTGGTGGTGGTGCTGCGGTAGCATTGTCGCCTCACAGTTAGATGTTGCCCATTCGATTCTCAGTTAGAGCGTCTTCTGTGTAGCAACATGCATGAATGGGCGTTCCTTCATTGAAGGTTGTGCGTTAGACCTGGCAAGCCAGTATGTAAAACTCTACTGCCAATCATTAGCGGACCGGAGTTCTGCTGTGGCGACCCCTAACCGGGAAAAGCCGAAAGACACAAACAAACAAATAGATTTATTTTATTTCCTTAGTGCAAGAAAAATATGAAGCTTTCTGATATCTGGTTGTAGCATGATTTACTTCAGCACCATTTCTGCATGAAGACATATTATTCATCTGATGGAAAATATATATACTTACATCTCTGAAGATGAAAGTGGAACATTATTTGGATGGTATTAATGGTCCTGGAAATTACTTAATGTTTATCTTAGTCTGTTTGGTATTCTGTTTGGACTCAACAACCAGATTAGAAGGCAGCTAGTCTAGTCGTATGAAACAACAGTCAATAGGCAGAAATCAAGAACCGGAAAGGTGATCAGAAATGCTTTGAAAGGCTCAACTATGGCCAAAACCTACTCAAGCAACAATGCTTCTGAAAATGTAAAGGAAGGTGCATTGGTATGGTGATGATAAAAAATTCCACATATAATATACAGAATGGGTCTTAAGTCATAAATTAGTGAGAGCTTCCTAATATCCTTTTGCAAAACATATTCACTCTGAAATGCTACCTCCTTCTTTTAGAGGGATCTATATCATTTGAGCGAAATCCCTTTTGTTCAAACATCTATTTGTTGAACCCTAATTCTCGAAAGCTTGCTCCATCAAACTGACGTTTTAGCAAATTTTTCCTAGGGGGAAAAAACACTTGGCCAACCCAACAAATGCCAAAAATGTCACAAAAGTTAAAACTGGGCCAGGTGGGGGGGCTTCACCCTCCTTAACTAAACATACCAACTTCAAGATCACAGTACAGTGGTGAAAAGGGCAAATTCCCGATGATGGCCAAGCATTTGTTCCCCTAGAAAGAAATTGGCTAAAATGGCCATTTGACGGAGCAGGCTTTCGACAATTAGCGTCCAACAAATAGCTGTTCGAACAAAAGGGGTTTTGTTCAAGTGAAGTAGACCCCTTTTACAGTTCCATAATACTAAAACACTGCTACTATTGCATGTTCTACCTTATTTTAGACTGCAACAGTCTCACAGTTAACATGAGTAGGGGTAACACTATGGTACTGTTATGGGAAGACTAAGGCCTCAGTGGTCTGTTTCATGATCATTGTAATTCTAAAACAAGATATTATCATGGCTGCATTTCCTATCAACGCAGTTGCTGTCTATCTGCATCTTCTGACTTAACTTCAGCAAAAATGTTATCATCTTGAGTTTGGAAGCTACCCAGGCATAGTAAATGATTTTTAAAAAGCTATACGAAGGAAGAAAAAGAATTTCAGATTCTGTCAGTCAGATTCTACTATTGATTAAAATTCATTTTAGCTCAAGTTGTTCAGAAGAAATATATAAGGGGCAAAACCATCTTGGTCTAGTTACCTAAGTCAGCACATTCCTGTCTTCTGACCATCTTACAGCCTTACTTTCTTATGATCAGCCTCTGCACTGATCACTTAGACTGACATTATTTGCTTACCTTTCTTTCTGTAAACTGCTTGTAATGCCATGTTCCCATTCTTCACTTTAAGCAGGCAGCTGAGGTGCTGAAATAGCAATGCTGCTGGATTTTGAAGATATCCTTGTGTCTGCAAAATAGTGATATTACTTGTTAATAAAACAAGTGGTGCTCTTTTCTGAAACAGTTTTGAAACTTCTTAGTGAAAGAACCAAACACTGATTCACCATATACAGAATTATTAGTAGGCAATTATTTCATTGTGATGCCAATTTAATTTTAGGTAAGTCATTTTCCATTATCACAATTTAATAAATCTGTTTACTGGAAATACGTAATTAAATACTCTAGGAGATGACTAGCAATGTAAAACGAAAAAAAAAATAAAGATAATTTTTGACATACTAGTTAACTGTAAAGTAATCCTACTAGCATTACTAATTTCATCATATCATTGTTATCTACAAGTCATTCAAGAACACACGAAGATGAACTACATGAATCAGTCTGCTACAAAATATGTTACAAGGTATCCAAAGACCTAAAGCTTCAAAAATGGCAAAAGAAAGTCAAATAAAGTATTGTGGATTACTCTCAGCCTTTTACGTGTTAGGGTTTCAAGATCAGTAATAAAATGTTTGCCTTTTGATTTCATCAAACTAGAAAGTAATGTAGCAAAGAAAATCTTTAATTTCCACTCTGATTCTACTTTTCTTTTTTAACATTTTGTTTCTTGCCATTTCCCAAAAACATTACAATCATGAAACTAGAAGGTAATGATGAAAAGAAAATGTTTCATTTTTGCTTTGATATTCTGTTGATCTGATGACCTGCAGCTGTCACTCACAGATTTTCAACTCACTAATGATATTCAACATTGCTTATGCATGGATTTTAAAGTAACACAGTAATCCTGTCTTGAATCTCCTGATCTGTCCACAAAAACTGCAAGTGTTTCCATATTGTGGGGGAAACATCCTTACTGGCCAGAGTTTCTTTAACTTAGCTTCCTGTGCTCCCTTTTTCAGGCTGAAAGGCAAATCATTTCTCTGTAAAGTAATTTTCAGTTTGTCAGAGGTGGGAAAATCATTTAAGTCTTTATGGACAAGATTCTCTCAGTTCATGGTGTTCATTATCTGTTTCCTTGAGGTATGCCTTAATTGTATCTTTTTAACACTTGTTTTTGCCTATAATGCAATATATTGTTATGAATGCACTGTTGTAGTAGTCGAGAGTCTCACATTTGAACACTATGTCTAGTTAAGGAGATTTAATGAATGGAAGTTTGAAGAAGAAGAGGGTCAGTGAGGTACAAGATCACAGGAGATTACTAAGCTAATGGCCCTGGGGCCCTTACAAGCTTAGCCAAGAGTTTATCCCAAAGAAAAAAAAGAAAAAAAACATAACCTCAGTCAGCACCTGTCACCCCTGTCAATGAGGGACAAAGGTGGAACCCCTGGGAAAAATGTATGGTTTCCCATCCACTCATCAAGTTTGCGTTTGAAGAGTCATTGAGTGTCCATCAGCACATGGACTTCTTTCAGAATGCATAAGATGAGCTCCCTAGTAAGACTGAAGAAGCAGTCTTATGATCCAAATATGTAGGAGCTGCTGTGGACTGTTACTGAAGGCAGCACATTGGTGTTACACATATTCACATGCTCAACCCCAGAAACAATGCAAGGAGTAGAATCATGCATATTCTACAGCTGATAATAAAGGAGGTTACACTACAAGTCAGTGATACTGTCCTCTGATATTATTCTTCAGGTGTGAGTGTGAATAGGATTTATTCAGATATGCTCTACCTTTACTACAAATGGCTTATCTTTTTGTCTTTCTAAATAAGCTGGTTTGAACTTAAACTTTAAGATGTCATTTAAGCCACTCTGGGTGCTCAAACAGACTGATGCGCATTGTATCTGAAGAGGTAAGTTTTGTCAAAATGAGCTTTCTTGAACTGTTTGTAAACATACATCAGACAGAATGTCTGAAACTTACATAAGCTGCAAGTTACAAAGGCCTTCAGTGCAATGTCTACTATACATGCAACCATATAGATAATAATAAATGATCCTAGTATACAAGAACTTAAGATGCAGTATATCATAACATTACCTTCTCTTCCCTTCCCTTCAATACCTGGCCAAATTTACCATCAGCTGCATTAGTCTTCCTCGTGATGACCAGTTCTGGTCTTGTGCATTCCTTTGAATGTACTTAGGTTTGTGAGCCTTTTTATCTGTCTAGCAGTACCAACCCCACGCTACCCTGCCTGCACCCACCAGCCCCTCACTTGTTTAATAAACTAACTCTAAGATTGCTATACTTCAGAGTAAGAGAGTCCCCATTTTCACACATTCATTCTTGCTGTTCCAGGATATGCACTAAACAGTCACAGAAGTCAAACCTGTTACCTTGTCTACATTTATTAAGCATCTGTTTAAGTGTTTTGTTCTGATTTCCTGCCAAGGAGTGTATCATATAACTTGTTTGCAGTTAAAAGCTTTCTCTAAAGTCTCCTTCCTCCTTTATCTGTTTAAAACTTTAATTTAAAGGTTCACTGCTGCTTTTCTGTTGTGATAAACATTTCTGCAGTCTTTTTTCTACCTAAGTAGTGTGGGTATTGTAGCATTGTCCATATTCAGGCTTGTGTTTTGGGCCTAGTTGTTTGTGGAGGCTGTGTGTCTGAGCACATGTTCAAGGCCATCTTAGTTTAGCCAAAGCTATTCTGCATGAGAGGGGAGTGTTTATGGTCATTGGCTGATTGGGGTTACCTGGACTATGGCTTAAAGTAAGCACCTCATTGGTTCTTTTGACCTTTTTTTAAAGTTGTTTCAGGTTTCACCTTTCTGTTACTTAAGAAGTTAACTTGTGAGTGTTTCTGCCATTTCACATTGAGATAATTGGAGGAAAGGCAGCGAGCAAATTCAATTCTGTAATATATAACATTAAGTATCCTTTTTTTTTGCTTATTTTTATGAGTTATTTATAGCACTTTTATTGTCTGCTGCATACTTTTCTAGCTAGTTTCACTGTGTGTGAGGTATTAACTGGAAATTGTCTACTTTTATTAAGCATCTGCTTGGGTTTTGTGTTCTGATTTGCTGCCAAGTAGTGTGTCATAACTTGTTTGCAGTTAAAAGCTTTCTCTAGAGTCTCCTTGCTCCTTTATCTTATTTAAAACTTTCATTTAAAGGCTCACTGCTGCTTTTCTGCTGTGATAAACATTTCTGCAGTTTTTATTTCTACCTAAGTAGCGTGGGTATTTGTAGTATTGTCCATATTCAGGCTTGTGTTTTGGGCCTAGTTGTTTGTGGAGGCTGTGTGTCTGAGCACCTGTTCAAGGCCATCTTAGTTTAGCCAAAGCCATTCTGCATTTCCGTGAGAGAGGAGTGTTTATGGTCACTGGCTGATTGGGATTACCTGGACTATGGCTTGGAGTAAGCACCTCATTGGTTCTTTCGAGCTTTTCTTAAAGTTGTTTCAGGTTTCAACTTTCTGTTACCTAGGAAGTTAACTTGTGAGTGTTTCTGCCATTTCACATGGGGGAAGGGCAATGAGCAAACTTGGATATGTAATATATAACATTTAGTATCCTATTTTTTGCTTATTTTGTATGAGTTATTTATTGCACTTTTATTGTCTGCTGCATACTTTTCTAGCTAGTTTCACTGTGTGTGAAGTATTAACTGGAAATTGTCTACATTTATTAAGCATCTGTTTGCGTTTTTTGTTCTGATTTCCTGCCAAGGAGTGTATCATATAACTTGTTTGCATTTAAAAGTTTTCCCTAGAGTCTCCTTGCTCCTTTATCTGTTTAAAACTTTCATTTAAAGGCTCACTGCTGCTTTTCTGCTGTGATAAACATGTCTGCAGTTTTTTTTCTACCTAAGTAGTGTGGGTATTTGTAGCATTGTCCATATTCAGGCTTGTGTTTTGGGCCTAGTTGTTTATGGAAACTGTGTGTCTGAGCACATGTTCAAGGCCATCTTAGTTTAGCCAAAGCCATTCTGCATTTCAGTGAGAGAGGAACGTTTATGGTTATTGGCTGATTGAGGTTACCTGGACTACAGATTGGAGTAAGCACCTCATTGGTTCTTTCGAGCTTTTTAAAAGTTGTTTCAGGTTTCAACTTTCTGTTACTTAAGAAGATTTTTTGTGAGTGTTTCTGCCATTTCACACTGAGCTATTCGGAGGAAGGGCACTGAGCAAACTCAGATCTGTAATATATAACATTAAGTATCCTGTTTTTTGCTTATTTTTATGAGTTACTTATAGCACTTTTATTGTCTGCTGCATACTTTTCTAGCTAGTTTCACTGTGTGTGAGGTATTAACTGGAAATTGTCTACATTTATTAAGCATCTGTTTGGGGTTTTTTTCTGATTTCCTGCCGAGTGTATCATATAACTTGTTTGCAGTTAAAAGCTTTCTCTAGAGTCTCCTTGCTCCTTTATCTGTTAAAAACCTTCATTTAAAGGCTCACTGCTGCTTTTTTGCTGTGATAAACATTTCTGCAGTTTTTTTCTACCTAAGTAGTGTGGGTATTTGGAGCATTGTCCATATTCAGGCTTGTATTTTGGGCCTTATTTGTTTGTGGAGGCTGTGTGTCTGAGCACATGTTCAAGGCCATCTTAGTTTAGCCAAAGCCATTCTGCATTTCAGTGAGAGAGGAGTGTTTATGGTCATTGGCTTATTGGGGTTACCTGGACTACGGCTTGGAGTAAGCACCTCTTTGGTTCTTTCAAGCTTTTTAAAAGTTGTTTCAGGTTTCAACTTTCTGTTACCTAAGAAGTTTTCTTGTGAGTGTTTCTGCCATTTCACACAGAGCTAATTGGAGGAAGGGCACTGAGCAAACTCAGATCTGTAATATATAACATTAAGTATCCTGTTTTTTGCTTATTTTCTCGAGTTATAGTACGTTTATTGCCTGCTGCATACTTTTCTAGCTAGTTTCGCTGTATGGGAGGTATTAACTGAAAATTGTCTACATTTAGTAAGCATCTGTTTGGGTTTTTTGTTCTGATTTCCTGCCAAGGAGTGTATGATACTGTATCCCACCCTCCCTCCCTATTGGTATCGTGTTCTTATACTTGGTGGCTTTGCAGTTGCCAGCCCCTACTATAAATTTGATCTGGGACACTCCTCCCAGTCTAGTGTCATTACCTCATTCTACCTAATCCAGGGAGGATATTTGAGAAGGCCAACCCACTTAGTTTCTGCTCCTCCTTTCCCATTTCCACTTTACAAAAAAAGTTTCTAAGCTTGTTTCCTGCCTTTCCTGTAAGTAGTCTAGTCCAGATACAGATTTGCTGTATCCAGGACTGTTTGTAAGCTTCTGAGCCCCAAGCCTTTCTGTGTTGGAGGGAAGTCTTCTAACTTAATTTTGTTTCTTAGAACTAGCCAGTTTTTTAGTTTCAGCACTCAAATCTGATTCTTTGAGCTCATCACTTGTTCAGACTCACTGTAAGCACTAAATAAGCTACAAATTACTACAACACTCAACTTTCCTCACTTGTCTAGAGGAAAACAGTTTTTAGTACTTAATAAATAAGCACTTATCCAGGCATGTCTAAGGGTCAGCTCCCAGTGTTTTTCCTGTCTACCTGATGAATTTGGGCATCTTGGGACAATGCAGCAATTGCCTCATGTACCCAGACAACCCTCTGCTCCTATCACCTAACACTATAACCTGTGAGAGATGCACTTATATAGCCAAACTGGAAGCAAAGCATTTTCACCCAAGACTAGACTAGACAGTCAAGAGGAGAAGGTAAACACTTGCACCACACCACACTCATCACATAGTCCCCCAAAACCTACACCACCACAATACACACACATAGAAACACAAAACACACACCTACATTCATGGAGGCCCTCAATAAAAATCTGCCCGAGCAACAGGGACCTCCAAAGCAGAAATGCAAGCAACCTCCACCCCCCAGCATAACCCAAATTACACATAGCCCACAAACTCAGTGTGCCACTCAACCACAGCCCATAAGGCATAACAACGTACCCAACACTCTAGTCATAGGTTACTCTATACTCAGGCACACTGATGTTCCACTCACCAGGCTAAACAAGGAGAAAGTTACTGTCAGCTGCCTGTCAGGTGCCAGGATCCACCACATAATGCATGTACTCAGGTCACTCAACAACAAGTACAAATATGACTCTGTCATTGTCCATGTTGGTGTGAATGACCTGAGATGTATCTCCCTGGACTACATGAAAAGAGACATGGAGGAGTTGTCCGATCTTGTAGCCCAGGCAGGTATGACTCTAGCCTGAGTAGCATCCACCATCACCCAGAATGATACTACAGTACGAGGACAAAATGATTGACTTCAACAATTGGCTGAGCTTCTGGTGTCATTCTAAGGGGATCCAGTATCTGTCTGCCTGGGATGACATGATTAACAAACCACTATACTTTGCCAGAGATGGCCTGCACCTGTCGCCCTTGGGATGCTGGATACTAGCTAAGGCTCTTGGCACCGCTGTAGTGACTTTTTAGGCAAGGTTCAAATGACAAATTCACCACCATAACAGGTACAAGCAAGCAAAATCTGAGGGTAATGCTACTCAGTGCTAGAAGTCTAAACCTCAAAATGCACTCACTTGAGGCACTCCTTAAAATGGAGAATAGTGACATCTGTGCAATGACAGAGACCTGGTTCAAGGCTTCAGAGAGCACCCCTGCATTACTAGGCTATAATTCATACCACACCTTTTGGCCACCTAACCTGGACCAAAACACTAAAGGTGGAAGCGTGTCCATATTCATTAAGGATATCCACACCTCCAGGCTAGTTGCTCATCATAATGCATCTGAGATTATCCAAGTGCAACTAACTATGGGCAAGAGTGCAATACAAATTGAAGCTTGCTACAGATCCCCCAGCATGCCCCAGGATTCCCACTCCTAATTTCTTAATACACTGGAAAATATTAGGGTACAACCTTTCAACTACCCCACCATTAACTGTGAAAACTACTCATGTCCCAACTCTTGTGCTCAACATTTTCTGGAATTCATAAATTCCAATGCTTTGGATCAACTTATCCACACCCCCACCAGTGGCAGCATTATCCTAGACTTGGTCATTACCAACATGGGCAACCGGTGTTCCACACCAGAGGTCAATTCCTCGTTGGTCAGATCCGACCACAAGCTAATCACCCTAGACATCCACATCCCGCCGCCACCCCCCATTAGGGAAACCACCATAACAAATTTCTCCAAAGCCAACTTCATGCTTCTTAAGACAGAAGTGGCAAACTTCATGACACCCATGCTGACAGACAATAGAGGTAAAACTGCTGAATCCTACACAAATGCACTTTATAAGCACTTACATGAGTGTATGGATTGTGCAATCCCTAACAGAACCAAGATGCTATCCTCCAAAAAAGGGAAGCCAATCTGGTGGCCCCCTGCCATAAATAAACTCTACAACAGAAAAAAGAAACTATTGCAAAAAAGAGTAAAATCCCATGATTGGAGGAACTCCCTGATCAGCCTCAGTAAGAAGCTGAGATCCTGCATAAAATCATCCAAAGCTAGTTGCGAAAACAAAATCGACACTGATTCTAAAGACAACCACAAAGCATCCGATAGCTATGTCAAGAATCTCAATGGCAACACTCAGATCTGCTCTGAGTTACAGCACAATGGCACTAAATATTCAAAACCAACTGACATTGCCAACATCCTGGCAAATAGGTTCAGTGCTAACTTTACCCCTCTCTCATCCCCTAAAGGGCCCATCTCTATACCAGAAGAATGCAAAGTTCCTGCAATCATGGCTGCACAGGTAACAAACACACTCTCCAAAGCCAAGAACACAGCATCCATGGGACCTGACAACATCCCAGGCTGCATTCTACATGAACTACAGAACGAACTGCCACCACCTAACCTAAGTACCATGTTCAATCATAGCCTCATCTCAGGCTTTGTGCCCACTGAATGGCGCACAGCAATGGTTATCCCACTCCACAAAGGGGGAGCCACCATGGACCCCAGGAACTACTGGCCCATTAGCCTGACGAGCCTGGTCTGCAAGGCTATGGAATGTATCATCATGGAACTTATAAAGAATGACATTGGTAATCTCCAAACTCTGGACCCCACCCAGTTCGGGTCTGTAAAAGGCATATCATGTCTCCTAAACCTGATAGACTTCTTTGAAGTGGTCACCAGAGCCATAGATGAGGGTAAGGTGGTTCACACAGCCTATCTAGATCTCACCAAGGCTTTCAACACCATTCCCCACTCTGGAATTATAGATAAACTCACTAAACTAGGTATAAATCCCTATGTCACAAGATGGGTTTGCCAACTGGCTCACTGACAGAACCCAGACTGTGAAAGTAGCAGACTCCAAATCCAACTTCAGACCATTGACAAGTGGAGTACCACAGGGTTCAGTCCTGGGTCCTCTCCTGTTTGGTATCTACTTCTTTGAAGTACAGACTAACACAGAAGGTCTTTGGCTAATGAAGTTCGCAAATGACTGCAAACTAGGAGCCATAATCAAAACTCCTAATAATGTGGACATCCTACAAAAGGGCCTCACTGAGACAGATGTCTGGTGTCGAAGCCATGGCCTCAAGCTCAATGCCAAAAAGTGCATTGTCATCCCTTTTGGTAAAAACTCTGTACCCATGAACTACCACATAGGTGGTAGTCTACTTAACACCAAAAGTGTGATAAGAGACTTTGGGACACAGGTGGACAGTAGTCTCTCCTTTGATAATCACATTGTCACAGTGTCAGGAAATCCTTCTACGTGGCACACCTCATCACAAAAGGTTTATCATCCAGGAAAAAAGAGGTAATTGTTCCCCTCTACCCATCACTCATTAGACCTATTATAGAGTACAATGCTCCTTTTGGTATGTACCTCACAAGACATCTACAACAACTGGAAAGGCCACAGAAATACCTCACAAAGAGGATTACCAGCCTCAAACAGATGCCCTACGCAGACCGTCTCAAAAAACTCCAGCTTTACTCCATCGCATATCCTCTACTCAGAGACGATCTCTGCCTAACATGCAAAGCTATGTCAAACCCAGAGCTATGGGACATGCTCCACTTAAGGAAATCCCAATCCCTCCAAGCTACACGCTCTCGGGACCTAAACCTTGTCACCACAATAAACAGAACATGCTGGAGGGATAGATTCCTGTCCCAGAGACTTCCCATACCCAGTAACAAACTACCCATCTATAGCAAACAAAGCTCCTCATTAGCACTCTTCAAGAAAAATCTTGATGATTGGATGAACGATAGGAAATTCACCCCAGGGATCACTTCTGTGGCTCTGCTCAACAGGGGCACAGGAAAATAATTTTCTTGGGTGGCAAAAGCCAGGGTACCTTTTGGCTAGGCTTATATAGGCCCTAGGGCCAATAGCTTAGTACCTACCTATGAACCTATATTTACCTTTATATTTTTGACCTAATTCATGGCTAAAAGGGTCCATGAAGTAACATATTAGCTTCCTAATAAATGATTAAAAATAGAAATAAAACACTTATAGCTCAGATTTTTCTCCCTAAGGTTAGAGCCACTAGAAAAAGTATTTTCTGGACAACATAGTTTAGGTATTTTGGGTCTACTGGTTCCAAAAGAGATAAGGTTAGCTTTTTCAACATAAAAACACATGTCCCAAGGGCAAGAAATAGTCTCAATATTGTCTTATATGAAAAAGTCATTTGAGGAATGTCTTAACTGACAGAATTTCTGATACATGTGGACAACTGGAACATAAGCAGAAACTGCAGAAACATGCACCTTGATGAAGGAATAAGTCAAGTCTGATGAAAACCAGTGGTTTATGATTCTTCATACAGGGCAGATCAGAAGTGTTATGCTCTTTACTTCACTCCAAGGTCAGATCACTTCCACTTCTGTATATAACATTTTCTCATATATTGTCATCTGCCTTTTCTTAGGATGTTAAGGACCTCTGTTGAGAAGGAATCGTTGCTAGAAATTAAAATTTTCTCCTTCAAGCTGAAAGGTTCAATGTCTTAAGACTGGGATGGATTACGTTGCCATACTGTGTCAGTAAGAATGTGTGTAGAAGCAAAGCCCGTAGCCAAATAGTGACCAGATTCCTTGAAACAGAACCAGTGCTGTCTCAGCTAAGAGGGTACTTTTAACATGAAACTGCTTCTGTCTTTCTCTGCTTTTTATAGACCTTTCTAAATAAAATAAATGGATTGATGCCATTATTTTTTCTACAAAGCAAACACCCCAAACTTAATGGTATAAGCTCTGTCAGACAAGATACTACCTATCCCATAAGCAAAGTATGGATTAATGTTGGGGTGGTATAGCTTGTTAATAATCCTAGCATGAGGGATAGTGTAAAAGGCACTGGTAAGGTCCATGTAGGCAGCATGGATTGTCCTTCTCTTATCAATGGGCACAATATGCTTTTCAAAGAATTCAACAAAGCTGATCAATGGTATGCCTTTTAGAAAGCCAGACTGTTATGTATCCAGGGATATAAGGTCACCTATATTACTGTTTATTAGTTCACTTATAATATGTCCTATAGACTTGCAGTTAATACTAATGAGATTAATAGGCCTATAAATAGATGGTCAGTAGAGGGGCTACCTTTATGCAAGAACGCCATAGCAGCTATTCTCCACACCTTAGACTGCAGTCAGTGCAGACATTCAGGTTGAAGAGTTACTCGAGGAGTTTTCCTAGCTGGAACTTCACATTTCTCATCAGACTTTCAGAGATACTGTTAATATCAATGGCAACAACATTTTTAATGTTATAAAGTGCCAAAAGGACCTGATCTAAAGTGGTGTCAAAGGGGGGGGTAGGGGATGTGTACATATTCCTACAATATTTCTTGCAATTTATTTCCTGTTTTGTCCACCTAAAATGCCCATATAAATACATAACAGGAATTACATACAGAATTGTAAATAACATTCAAATTCTGCTGGTTAAAAAAGTCCATATTCCAAATGTTGTACTACATTTAGTATCCAAGTAGTAGGGACTATTATCTACAAATCTGTGGCTACTATAAAAATATATGAATAAGTGTCCTTTGTCTTCTGTTAAACACCTAAATGAAAATCATCATATTCTTCCTCTTTAAATATACTTCACTGAAAGTGTACTATCTCTAATTAAAAGTAATTCCACAGAGCCATCACTAGCATCCGAACCTCCCAATATTAACTCCAACTCCTTCTCCTTTCAGCCTGTTCCCACAGCTACCATTAAGAAACTACTGAAAAATCGTAAATCCTCTTCAATAGCAGCTGACAAGTTACAACTGAATATTTAAAACTAGCAGCTGAAGCCATATCTTATCCAGTGTTAATCCTTATTAACAGGTCCATAGCAGAACATGTCCCAGTAATATGGAAACTCGCACACATTATCCCCTTACACAAAGGTGCAAATTCCACAGAGATGACCAACTACCGACTGATCATTATTCTCTCTCCTCTATCTAAACTCCTCAAAAGATGTATCCACTCCCAACTGATTCATTATCTTACCTTCAACAACATGCTAGCAACATGTCAACATGGTTTCAGGCCCCATCATAGTACCACAACTGCACTTCTCAATTTCACCAATACCATCAACCAACTCAGAAACAATAGTAAAATAGTCTCTGCTGTCTTTCAAGACATGTCCAAGGTCTTTGATACAGCCCCCCACCCCAAACTATAAATATACTCTCCAAATTGAACCTCAGCCCCTCTACACTTCAGTGGTTCTGAAGCTATCTACAGAACCATCAACAATCTGTAAAATGGCTTAACGTCCTAACCCCCTCTCTTCAAATCACACTCGGAGTACCTCAAGGCTCAGTTCTTGGGACACTACTCTTCACTGTTTTTACAAACAACATCCACAGTGCTACCCCACTGGCTTTACCTATCCAATATGCAGATGACACAGCTCTTATCTGTACCACTAATAACCTGCAACACCTCCATGATATAATACAAAAATCATTCTCAGATACTGAGCTATGGCTCTCTAACCATCAGCTTATACTCAACCCCAGTAAAACAAAACTCATGATCTTCCAACCCACAAGACCCCCCCAGCACATTCTACATTACACCTAGGAATAATACTAAAATTAATGCTGATTCACAAACAAAACTACTAGGTGTAATAATAGATAACAACCTAAGATTTGACCTATATATACCAGAAACAATTAAGAAAGTTCACAAAAATGGGTGCTCTTTACAAGAATAAAAATGATCTAACTAACACCTCTAGGGTTGCCATTGTTAAAACCAATCTTCTATCAACACTTCAATATGCTTCCCCAATTCTCACCAATCTTAAAAAGGCAGATTTAATTAAACTTGAAACACACTACAATAAAATAGCTAAATTTGCAACTTACTGCCCACATCATACCCACCACTGTTACTCCTTAAAAAAACTCTCCTGGTTAGAACTCCCACAACTTCTGTCCTATAAACAATTAACCTTAGCACACAAACTAGTATATCAACCTGAAAAAACCCTGCCCTTCTAAATATTGTCCAGCCCCATACCAGAAACCGAAGTCTTCGCTCAACAAATAAATCTCTACTACACGTGTCCAAATCCACTAATACAGCAGGGGACTCACTATTTTTTCATCATGTAGCAACAAGGTGGAATTCACTACCTGACAGCATCAGAACCAACACAAATACCAACCAATTCAAAAAGATTCTTAACAATTCTCTTAATGACACCTGGCTTTGTTCCTGTACTACTCCAGGCTAACTAGTCATACATTTTCTTATTCCCTCACCACCTCATAATCTGTGCTCTCTCTCTCTCATGTCTAGATAATCTCTAACTTCATCTTTTTTTATGCAATTTCCCCTTTACAAACCCTTCCTCAGCTTATTTTGAGAAACTGTAATGTCTACACTACAATAAGGAAGTATATCAGATGATTGTATAATACAAATGTCAGCTATAATAGCATAGAATATAAATTCTGGTTTACTGTATGTCTTGCAAACATATATTTTTTATAATTTCTTGTATTAGTTTTGTATAATTTCTTGTATAATTTTTTGTATAATCTCTGTATGTGAAGCTTTTCTCCCCGGGCATCCACTGAAAATTGGTTTTATCCCAGTCGGACTTTCCTGGTAAACAAATGTAAAATAAATAAATAAATATCTATAGTTATATAACCTTAGACATTCCTATAAAATTGCTATTGCTGTACGATTCCTGACCAGTATCTTCCACTGTCCCTCATTACCTTCTTATAGCAGTATCATCCTCACTAAATTTCATTCCACTGCTAACACTGCTGTCTACAATTCCAGGACAGTAAATATTTTTCACATCAATGTCAGACATATTCATAGGACTGAATTTCTATAAACTTTCTTACCCCCACATGATCAATGATGCATCTAACTTCTATAACCTTTTGAACACTGCTTGAAAAATAATTACATCCAGCTAGAGATGTGCAATAAATTTGATAGGAAGGAGGCTCAGATAATGATTCAAGAGGAAGAGAAAATAGCAACCATAGATTTTCAGCAATAATGGGTTATTGGGAGGAAAGAAAGATTGCTTTGGTATGTATTTATATTCCACATCCAACGCAATCATTTTTGGGGGGAATAATATGCTTTCAGGAAGGTATTTTATTTATGGATGGAATCTGTTTTGTACTAGAAGGGAGACTACAACTACAGAGAATGGATTTTTAAAGAAATATATGAATACATCTGTTATGAAGAATGCTGTTACAGATAGAATACTTGTTTTATTCTCCAATATATAGCTATTAGGCTATGCTGAATAGAAACTACACATCTGAGAAAGTGTCCATCTGACTGAATGTTCTGAGACCCATCTAATTACAGTATCTGCCTATGCCCCTATAAGAACTAAGGTAAGGATAGAAGGTAATAAAAGAAGAGAGCCACTGGTGTCTTCCTACATATAAACTAAAAAAAAGAAATTTTTGGAATGGGTAATAGTTAAAATTCAAGAGTTCCTAAGGAAGACAGAAATTGCTCCTGAAGGGACATCTAGTGTTGTGATAAGAAGAAAATATTACAAAAATATGCTGTAAATAAGGAAGAAAGCGGTATGGAAGTAAAGCAAAAGGAATAAGTCAGGGTTAGCAACGTTTATATTACTGCAGAATAAAACGTAGTGTATTTCAGACAAAGATGAAGTTGTAGATTGCTAAGGAAAATAAATGAGCAGCTGGATATTATCCACAAATTTACAAATATTGCTGTTAAGCTATAATTTTTTGACAATAACCAAATATCTCGTATCATAATGACTCAGAGGAGAGAGGGCAGAAAGAGCGGCAAGACTCAGGGATGTTATGAGAAGTAGAATAAGTAGGCACTGAGACGAGATAATGAAGATAATCTGGATATTTTATGAAAGTTTATGTAAAACAGTAAAGGTAGGGAACTCTGGATAAGGCAAAACTGAAAATATGTATGGAAGATTTGGATATGATAATTCCAAAGGAAGAAGAGGCTCAACAATTAACAGTCAGGCTAGACAGGGAAGAAATGAAAACGGTGATGTAGAGTCATCCAGCATGGAAATCTCCTGGAACAGATTGTATTCCTGTAGAAATATGGAATTTAGCATGTAGAAACTGATAAAGATTAAGATTTGGAAGACACTATTCAATAATGTCCTGGAAGGGGGAGAAGTGAAAGTAATGGGGTCAGCACTACCGCAAGAGGAGAAGGACCCTGCAGACCCTGTATCACACAGCCCTATCTCAATTCTATTATAAAGTACTATGAGTGTTCATAAGTCCATAGGTTGGTACTAGGCTATCGGCCCTAGGGCCTATACAAGCCTAGCCATAACAATTCCCTGGCTATTTCTTCCCATACTATTTACTTCCCTGGACCCCTGTCTAGCAGGGTGACTGACATGATCCCCAGGGTGAATTTGCTTTCTCCCACCCAATCGTCAAGGTTCCTTTTGAAGAAGGCCAAAGAGGCACTCTGCTTGACATGTATGGGCAGTCTATTCTAGAGTCTGGGGAGTCTCTGGGTCAGAAATCTATCCCTCCAGCATGTTTTGTTTATTGTGATGACAAGGTTTAGATCCCTGGAGCATATAGCTCTGAGGGATTGGGATTTCTTTAAGTGTAGCATGTCCAACAGCTCTGGGTTTGACATGGCCTTGTATGTTAAGCAGAGATCGCCTCTGAGTAGATGATATACGACAGAGTATAGCTGGAGTTTTTTAAGGCGGTCAGCATGGGGCATCTGCTTTAGGCCTGTGATTCTTTTAGTGAGGTATTTCTGTAGCATTTCCAGTTGTTGCAGATGTCTTGAGAGGTACACACCAAATGGGGTGTTGTATTCTATAATGGGTCTAATGAGGGATGAATACAGTGGGACAATGACCTCCTTTTTCTGGATGAAAAGCCCTTAGTGATGAGGTGTGCTACATAGAAGGATTTCCTGACTGTTGTGGTGATGTGGTTATCGAAGGTGAGACCACTGTCCACCTGTGTCCCCTAAGTCTCTTATCAGATTTTTGGTGTTTAGTGTACTGCCACCTATATGGCAATTCATGGGTACATGTTTTTTCCCAAAGGGGATAATTATACATTTCTTGACACTGAGCTTGAGCCCATGGCTCTTGCACCAAGCATCTGTTTCTGTAAGGCCCTTTTGTAGAGTATCCACATCATTTGGGGATTCAGTAATGCCTCCCAGTTTGCAGTAATCTGCGAACTTTGTTAGCCAGAGTCCCTTAGTGTTGGCCTGTACTTCAGAGAAGTAGATGCCAAACAAGAGCGGTCCCAGGACTTAACCCTGAGGTACTCCACTTGTCACTTGTCTGGAGCTAGATTTGGAGTCAGCTACTTTTACAGTGTGGGTCAGTAAGCCAGTTGGCAACCCATTGAGTGAAGTAAGGATTAATGTCCAGCTTAGTAGGTTTATCTATGATTCCAGAGTGGGGGATGGTGTCAAAGGTCTTGGCAAGGTCCAGATATGCTGTGTGGACCACCTTACCCTCGTCCACGGCTCTGGAGACTGATTCAAAGAAGTCAATCAGGTTCAGGAGACAAGACTGGCCCTTCACAAACCCAAACTGTGTGGGGTCTAGTGTTTGAAGGTTGCCAATATCTTTGTTTATAAGTTCCATGATAATACATTCCATGGCCTTGCAGATCAGGCTCATCAGACTGATGGGGTGGACCTTTCCCAGGATCCAAGGTGGATCTCCCCATGTGGAGTGTGATAACAGTAGCTGTGCGCAACTCAGTGGGCACAAAGCCTGAGTTGAGGCTATGATTAAACATGACACTTAGGTGAAGTGCCAGTTCATTTTGTATTTCATGTAGTACACAGCCCAGGATGTCATCTGGTCCCATGGATGCTGTATTCTTAGCTTTGGAGAGTGCATTTTTTTACCTGTGTGGCCGTTATTACCGGAATTTGGCAATTTTCCGATATTGAGATAGGCCATTTAGGGGGTGAGAGGAGGGTGAAGTTGGCACTGAATCGATCTGACAGGATACTGGCAATATCCTTGGGATCAGTATATTTAATGTGTTACCTAAAATAGTGGTAAACATATTAAAAATTGATAGACACAGACTAAATTAGTTTTGGAAGGAAGACAGACATTTAGAAACCTTAATAAATCAACTACAATCCCGAGGGAATTGTAGTGTAAAAAAACACCATTACTGTTGGTCAGTTTGGATGCAGAGAAAACACTCAATAGGGACTGAGTGGATCTTATGAGAAGGGCAATGGCAGCATTTACACTTCCTAATAAAATAAGAGTTAAAAAAATAAAACATTTAAAGTATCAGAGGCAAGAATATTGTGTGTGTGTGTGTGTGTGTGTGTGTGTGTGTGTGTGTGTGTGTGTGTGTGTGTGTGTGTGTGTGTGTGTGTGTGTGTGTGTGTGTGTTTGTTTGGTGAGGGGGCGCCACCAGGGTTGTCCTATTTCTCCTTTAGACTTTGTACTATATTTGAAGCCTTTAGAAAGGGAAAAAAGAGGGTTCACAAAACTAAGTGTATAACTGGTGTGATACCCGTGAAAAACTGATTTTGTTATTGTTACACCGTGTTTGACAGATTTAGAACAGAATACTCCAGCGTTCTGGAATATCTTGTAACCGTTTCAATCATTTTTGGGATATAAAATAAATGACAACAGACCAACACCTGTAAAACATATTTTGGCATGCGAGTTAGTTCAACAGTATCCATGTTTAAGGATAAAATGAAATACTTGTGTATGTGAGTTAAAAACAATTTATTTGTGGCAGCTAAGGAGACGTGGGTGGAGAACAAACAGAAGATACTTAAAAATAAGAAACTGGAAGTTTCTAATCATGTATTTGGATAGTAAGAGACTGGCATTGGAAATGTTTCAGTCCCTTTGGTTATAAACATTGATCAGGTATATTTTTTGAGCCAAATTGGACATTGTAGATGACAATCAACAAGGAGGCAAATGAGTTTGTCTCGGAGGTAGTGAGGGCAAGAGGTAACTGGGATACATTGATCCTTCCCTTAGAACAAGGTGAATTAGTGGTACCTGACTTGAACATATAATTTAAGGCCACACAAGTGAGTCTTATACAAAAAACACAAGTTGAGGAATATAGCTCAAAGCGGAAAAAGATAACAATGGTGATAGAGTGTGGATGTACATGAGAAAAAGAGAGAGAGAGAGACTAGTATTTTGGAGGCAAGCCCCTAAGGAGAATTATAATATTCATACATAACAGTATGTTTAGAAAGTGGCAAAAAATATCTTAAATACTAAACTGGTATGGGATTGTAGAAAGAAAATTTGGTTAATGGGGAAGTCTGCAATTAAGAGTACAGACAACTGGGCAAGAGGTGGGTCAAAGTAACTGGTGGAAATTAGCTAAGGGATCAAAGTACAGAGAAAAGATAAATTAAGAAGAAAAAAGTAACAGAGTGAGAGTAAGCTAAGCAAATGTTTGAATTGCAGGTCAGAGAATGTCTGCATTATCAGAGATTGATAGCACAGTACAGGCAAAGAGAGAGAGAAAGAGATGGGGGGGTATTAAGCAAACAGGCAGACTGGACGGAGTTCCTGGTGGAATCAAGAACTAAAGATGCTGCTAAACAGGGGGTGACCGAAATGACATATAAAATATTGCCCAACAATTTTAAGTTCTAATACGATGAGCCTAAAAATGACTGGGAAAAGATAAATCACAAAGGAACAATGGGAAAAAATATATAGGTCTCCTAAATGTGTGATAGAGTCCAGATGGTTTAGTATAGTTCCATGGATGGTAGGTACTGGAGAAGTGATGGAGAAAAGAGATGTAACTGGGGATATGTCTTTTAGGGATGTATGGAGATGACCAGTTTTAAAGATTACCTACAGAATGCTATGACACAAGTGTAGGAACAAGTTGTAGTAGCTAAGGATATGATTTTTTGAGCTGGGGTTTAGGATTAGAAATGCTAAGACACAGTAAGGCCTTATTAAAGTGTTGCTTTCAGCCCCCCAAAAATGCATTTGTAAGAAAATGTAAAGTCTGCATTATGCAAAGTCAAGAAAATAAAAGAATATTTAGAAAAAAATAACAGTATTCTGCTTTTCCAGAACTTAGGCGTGCAACAAAAAGTATTTTATTTATCAGTATTAGTGCTAGAACAGTTATTTTATTAATTTAGTGTGTTATTTAATGATGCTGTGTCAGTACCTTCAAACAAACATCCATGTGACTGATCTCAACTTCAAAAACAGCTATGTGGTTGTCTTTAATTTCAAGAATACAGATAACAAATGAAGGAAATTCAGCGATCATCTCCATGTGTGACTGGTGATATTAATTTCACATGTGGAATAGCTGTTCAGCTGGGGAAAATTAAGACATTTAATTAATATTCTCCCCATCTGGAAGTTTAAACTATTGAATCTGTCTGCAAAAAGAATTTAATATCCGCTATGTTTGAGAAGCTACTTATATTTTTATTTATTAACTTTCTTCAGCATCACTGCCAACATTTTATCAGTTCAGTCACTCATAGTTTAAATTTCTTAGTTCCAGAAAAAGCTAGAGAAAATAAAGCACAGCAGTGTACCATGAAGTTCCAGCTACATAAAATCTAATACAGAAAAATGGGGAAAGAAATGTGACTATTATGATATGTGAGAACTGTATCTTTATAATTACTATTTCTGTAGCTACAGCATAGTTTACCTTCTTATTAATTTCTACTTACAATATGCAGTACTATATGGATATTAAACTGAAACAGTTTCACAGCCCCTTCTGTCTGCCATTTTAAGTGATATAACATTCCATTATCTTTTCCAGGAATTATCCCAACAAGCCTTGTCAGTGTAGCATAAAAGAGCTCTCCATGAATGTATGTACAATTTTAAACTGAAGGACAAAGTACTGCCCTTAGTTTGGATGGGAGATTGGCATAATGGTTAAGGCATTTACTTTACAGACAGAAGATATAGGTTTGATTCTCACATGGGATAACTGGCTAGGCGTAAAGTGGCCCACAAGAGCATGTAGCCTAGTACTAACCTATAATAGTAAATGAGAGCTGTTAAGAAGCATCTGTATTATAACACTGCAGCTCAATAGCAGATGGACATTCTGGGTTGCTTTCTCCTAGCTTGGAAAATTCACATATTATGCTAGTCTCCTTGGCTGAAATGGTGTGTGTGTGTGTGTGTGTGTGTGTGTGTGTGTGTGTGTGTGTGTGTGTGTGTGTGTGTGTGTGTGTGTGTGTGTGTGTGTGTGTGTGTGTGTGCATGTGTGTGTGTGTAGGTTGTAGAGCTAACACTCATATGAGAGAAATTCTACAGAGCAATCGCTTTAGAGTGAACACGCAAATGCATGGAAAAAAGGAACAATTTTTATTTTCTATTTTTTTGTGGGGGGGGGGCAATCCACCCTGCACCTCTACACTCCCTGCTATTTATATACACTAACTCTGAGTTCGCACAACAGTGTGGTAAGGTTTCTTACCCAAATGTACTGTGATCCCATTCAAGAGACTGCCGACAGAGGCCCCATTTGGAAGAATGTTCACTGACATGAGTGATCTTTTTTTTTTCACAGCTCAAAAAAGTGTTTGCTCATGGAACATGATAGCTCATGTGAGTGTTTGCTTTTCCAAGTTGTAACCATATATATATATATATATATATATATATATATATATATATATATACTGAATACAAACCATTCATCGGAAAGTAGATTATCAAATAAAAAAAAAAAAAACATGACAGCTGATAAAAAATCAGCTTATTATATGCCACGGCTTTTTTTCTGTGCAGGACTGCAGTAAAGTGGGGCTCAGGGAATTTGTCCTTCCTCCACTATAGTCTAGTCTCAGAGCTGGCATATATAATTACCATGAGGTAGGTTTATAGGTGGCTTGGGCCCCTGCAAAAAAAAAAAATAAAACTCTTTTACCTTCTTTTTTTTTTTTTTTTGTATTTTTTATTTGGCTGATGATCAACAAGTTATGCTCAATTACGTGCTGTTCAAAAAGCTGATTTTTTTGTATGATATAATACACAAATCTATATGCAAACCTATATGGTTAAAGTCTAATGATATCACCAAAGTGAACTAGTGTGTCTTTTTATTGAAAATATGTTTTTTTTTTCAAATCAGGAAATTTCAATGTTGGGAACCTGTGTGTCTGTGTCTTCTTGTGTAATGGTACTGTTAGGGAAAGTTTTTTGCAAGATACTGTGTAGGGCTGGGATTAGGGGCAGTGGCAAGCAAAAGGTTAAGTTTCAACATATGAGTGAGGTGAACAGGGTGAAAAATCCCCCCACTTACCTACCTTCTACCTTATGTGTGCTAGCCCTAACCCTGCTTCTGCCCCTAATCCCAACCCTACAAAGTACCTTAGCACCCTGTCCACCCTACGCATATGTTCTAACCCTATCCCTGCCTCTTCTGCTAAGCCTAAACAATACCTCATAGCAAACACTTTCCCCTGATTCGGACATGGTATGTCTGACAGTGCTGTTAGTTTTGGGGGGGGGTTGTTTTTTTGGGGGGGTGTCAGAAAAGGAAAGTGTTTGCATTACATTTCCAATCATTGCAGGTTTGCGATTTTTATTTCCAATGTTTGTTAATTTCCACATTTATTTTTCTTGATGAGTGCATCAGTATTTATAAATGTCAGCCACACTGGTGGCATAGAGGGATAAAGCCCTGACAACAGCCCAGGAAACCTTGGTTTGATTTCCAGCTCTGGTGTCTGACAGACCAGCAGGGAGCGATGTGCATTACCATTCCTAGTGAATGGGAAGTTCCATAGCCATCTCCTGTGATGATCCCTGATGGAAGCTGGGGATGTCACACAAGCAGGCATGTGCCAAAGGGAGAATAGGGTGGGGATAAGGCTGAGGTGCTGCAGAGATGGAGAGATATGCATCACAGCGCTACTGTACTCCTGCCCCTCAGGCATAACACAGGGAACCAAAAGGAATGGGGTAAGTTACAGGGATGGGGCATAAATGGAACCCTATCCAGTAGATGTGAAGATCCAAATGCCCAGGATGCCCTGAAGTTCCACATCAGTCTGAGGGGATAAGAAGACCACGTGACTGATGTGATGTCCTATGTAGGAAGCCATAGGATGATGCAGAAGGGAGAAAATTCCTCTCCAAAAAATTATAAATTTCAAAATTAACGGATGTATCTGCATCTATATCTAAATCACTCTATATATAGGTTCATTGTAACTAGTCAAACTGCACTTACTTCAAATTCCTTTGCACCATAGCAAACTTACTAAACAATGGAATTATCAAACTTAGGTATACACACATAGCATGTGCAAGCCTCCCACCACCACCATCATCATCCACTAACTTAAATATACCAACTAGGAGATTACACACTACTGGGAATCATTTCAACGTTCAGGAATCTTTCACAAATACTACAGATACCATTTGACTTCTTTTTTTAAAAATTCTGGATAAAGACACAATTAATACAGGAATAAAGGCCACAAATCAGTGACAAGTTTTAAATATTACTCTAATTCACTTAATTAATATTTAATGGAACAACAGGGCATTGCATCAACATGCATTTTCTGAACAATAAGAAGCATGAACGTCTAATGTAATCTGACTGTAATCCTGTACAGCCAGACAGACACACAGTAGTATATATTTTTTGAAAAATATTGTGTTATACCAATATAATGATATAAAGATAAAGAAATACAATTAAAACAGTTTATTTTAGCCATAAACAACATGGAATAATTTGATGACACAGTATTGTCAATTAATATAACTAGATAGTGTGAACACACTGGTATTAACCTGTCAGAATACTTGCTAAAACAAAGCACAAGTATGTGGAACAAATAGAAACAAGGAAGAACACATGCGATATCAATGCACCAAAAGTGCAAGCATGTGTGCTTTTTTATTTCTTTATAAGACAAAGATAGTACTGTAGACCTTGTCTATCTCTCTTACATAACCAAATACACAAAAAATAACTTTCCTAACAAAAGGGGAAAATTACAGGCTACTTTCTTTTTTCAAAAAATCCCAGCACCCTAACAAACAGGGCAACAGTTACTTCCACAAAATTGTAATAATTCCTTTCTGCATTGGCAAAAGGAAGGAAAGAATCACACACCACAGTATACAGATGCTTACATTCCTTCACGGAATATGTTCCGATCCTCTTACAATAGTCTACAGTAATTCTCCTTTCTGCAGCTTAACACTCAGAACCAAAGTTCTACACAACCATTTTTCTTCCATCTCTGAGGAGCCGCCTTCGCTGGTTTAATAGGGCTAAAGGCCTCTCTTTTGTACACCATTTATTTATATAGCTGGTCCTATTAACTGAACAATGCAAAAATCTGCCTAATACAAATGGCATCTTCATTCTTAAAGCAACATATCTGTTTACAATTACTTACATCATGTTTTAAAGTAAAATTTCTACTTTTAACTTTTTACATCATTTGTGTTTACCATTCTGGTAAGAACTACCACAGTATATTACAACTCACTATCCTGTGTTATTTTGTGAGTAATTGTGAAGATGCTTTGTAGGAGAAGATTTATTGTAATTTATATTTAATTTTTTTACCTCTGATTTTTCACTTTTTGTTAGAGGAAGGGGGCAGAATGTAAACTGGCAAACTCTAGACTTCCCAAGGGTCTTATTCAGCTATAAATTATTACAGATTGTAGGCAGGACACTCCAAAGTGTATTTAAAACTTTCCAGTGTTATTTTGTGATGTATTATGCAACAGCCTGGGGGGGAGAAGATTTTTTTTTTTGTTTTATATTTTATTTTTACCTCTGATGATTACTGTTGTAATGAAGTGTGAATGTGAGCAATGGTGACCACAAGATATTGTATGCATCTATCCGCTAGGTATAGGATGTCCATTGTTTTGGTGTGACTGGCACAACTGGTACAGTAAATGAGAATAACAGTGTTATAAAATATCTCCATTCATACAAGGCTCTCTCAGTGTACTTAGTTCAATATTTATCTGCACATTGTTTATGTAATTTCCTCCCTCAATTTGACTTAAATTACCAATTGTTTTAATTTCTGCAAATTCTGTGGTTACTGATTTTGATGTTTTTATTTTAAAATCATTTACATTAATTGTTTGTAGGTGAGAATGGATTCTTTAAATGAGTATGCCATTAATGCTTCACTATAAAGCAAAAGAATCTTGTCAAATGCATTAAATGTTATGTATTTAAAAGGAAACATCTGATAACATTAGAGACTTGTATTTCTTGTGTCAAAAGTTGGATGATTTGTTTACTATGATTGATATTAATTCTAGACTTACTGAAGATAATTGCACTTCTCCAACTGGCACAGCTTATAAAACTATTGTTACATATATCAATGACTGGGCTGATTAGATAAATAATATTAGGTAATGTGCAAGCATAACCCATTTGGGCATGTCCTCTGCTAGTAACTATCAATCTACCCCCCCCCCCTCCCCAACTACACATGATACTACAGATGGCAACTTTGGAATTCAGGATACAGGCATACAGCAGTCTGATGATTCAGAGCATGTTGAATAAATTTAAAAAAAGAAAGAAAGAAAGAAAGAAAGAAGATCACAACAAATAACTACAAAGAAAAAGAAACTGATTAATGTCTATAATGCAACAATAATATATACTAAACAAAAGAACACCGCTTTCTTATATAAAACCCAGATTACAGGGAATAATAACATTGTTCAAAATCAGAACAGTCAGTCCACAGAATATGGCATCATTTTAATTTTTCCAGTAGAGAAGGTATAAGGAAAAAAAGGCAAGGGGCAGACTGAAAGGAAGGACTCTAAATTAACCTTGGAAGGAATAAAGATCATTATTGTAAGAAAAAAAAAAAAAAAGAAAAAAGACTGAAGATGGTGACATAGTTCAGGGTATCGAAGTACGAAGACAGCAGGATGAGAACTGTGTGCTTCAAAGTGAAATATGTGGTGAACACAGTGAGATGAAAAAGACTAATTGTGATGAAGATCATCCTTTTGTAAAGAGCAGACATAAATGAATTAGAAGTGGGAAATTCATCAGATTTGGTTGAAATAATATACTTGTGATTGAAGATTCAATTATTAAAGGGACGAGGAACTTGTATATGCAGAGAGGATAATGAACACTGAATAATGTTATGCTTGCCAGAAGGAAAAATATAGCAAGTGAGCAGGGCCTTAGGATGCCATAATATAAGGAAGTATAGAGTGTTTCATTCATATTGGTCCACAGATCTTGTTTTAAAGGGCTCTTTGACTGTTAGTAAGAAACTTATAACCCTCTTAGATTATATTGTGTGTATTGGTAATTGGACGGGTCCCATTCATTTTGTCGAATGACATTTGGTCGAAAATAATTTCAGGCAGCACATTTCACTGAAAGCTCATTTGGTCGAATGTCATTTGGTTGAAAATGAAATATAGCCTCTGCCCCACTGCAGTACGACTCTGGAGTGAGAATATTAAATAAGGGGGGTGTGGGGGCACAGCCCCCCCACACCATTATAGAGTAGTAAGTGTTATATTAAGGTGTATCCATTAAAATACATTGATATACATATGTGTGGTAAAACTATTTACAAAATGTGGGGGGCTATGCCCCACACACCACCCATTATGGGGGTCTGTGCCCCCCACACCCCCACGTATTTAATATTCTCACTCCAGGGTTACACTGCAGTGGGGGCAGGGGCTATATTTCATTTTCGACCAAATGAAATTCGACCAAATGAGCTTTCAGTGAAATGAGCTTTCAGTGAAATGTTTTGCCTGAAATTATTTTCGACCAAATGTGATTCGATCAAATAAAGTAGACCCATTTGGACATAGTTTCACTAATCGCATATAAAATGGAGAGCCAGATCAGAGAAAATTGAAAGATTTCTTAACTAAGTACTTAAACTGAAAAAAATGGCCCATTGTAAGAAGGGAGAATGTGTAGAATATCCCAACCTAATATTGGGCACATATGTATTTAGACAGGATGGAGTTCATTTATCAAGACAAGAGAAGAGAATTTTTGCAAAAAATATATGACAATATTTGGCTAACACAAGGCAGGATTTTTGCCATGTTAGAAAGTTAACAGTTCACAAATGGCAAAATCTTATTTATCTGTGTTGGTTGTTAAATCTAGGGGCATCAGTAATATTTTTTTACTGGAAAACTTTCTACATTCATATAAGATTATGGTTGTTGCTACTTGTAAAACATGGTTGAAAATAATGATACGAAACCAGTTCTGTCAGGGTATATGCATTTTTTCTGAAACAGACATTCTACCTAAAAACTCAAGTGGAGATCTTATGATAGGGATTAAATACTGACTACATGTGTATCGCACCAATACTGTAAATTATGTAACTGTGACAATAATGACAACTTTGGAACTGCTGGAGTGTATAGACCACCAAATTCAAGTGCTGATGACTTAGGAATTCATACATTTCTTGCATTAAACACAGAAGGGAAAATAATAGTAGCTGACGATATAAATTTTCCAGAAACAAGATTGGAATAGAGATGATTCTACAATGTTATCTCCAACATATCTTCAGGAACAACAACAGCTGCATATTGTAAACACAACTACCAGATAACAGAAAGTACAGTTGTGTACACTTATCATAAATGCAGATGTTCGAGTGGCTTCACTGTTGCAGTCATCACATTTGGGTTATCCCTGCTGGGGTAGCCCTTGGCCGGTCTGAATACCATTGACTTAGTATTTCTCCATCAGTTGCTGTCACTTGAAGACTGATGTCAGGTCGTTAGGGGTATAAAGGAAGGCAGCCGACACCATTACATCAGTTTTTCTTGCCCTAACCAGTCAGGAGCCCCCAAAGTAGGAGGCCAGGCTCTGATGGCAGGACCCACCAGTGGAAAAAAATAGCAATATGTCCCTTCTAAGGAAAGGAGAACAACAAGAAAGAAAGGTAACAAAAAAAGGGGGAAGGAGGGAGGGAAACCAGGACTGCAACAGTGAAGACACTCGAACATCTACATTTATGCTAAGTGTACACAACTGTACTATGTTCTTCATGTTTCACTGTTGCAGTCATCACATTTGGGTAGATTCCCAAAGCTGAGGAAATGGGTGGAGGCAGTCAAGGAAGGTAGGGTCTGGCTAGCATGCCCTTCATAACTGCAGAGGCAAAACCTGCCCTGGATTTAGAAAAGAGAGGCAGGTGGTAATGTTTGGTAAAGGTGTGAATAGATGTCCAGGTTGCAGCCTCCAGGATGTCCCTAGTGGGGACTCCTCTGAGGAATGCTGCAGAGGTGAAGGCTGCTCTGGTGGAGTATGTCCTGACCCCCTTGGGGGGAGGCTTGCCATGCTGCTTGTAGAAGAAATGGATGCAGTGTGCTATCCATTTGGAAATGGTTTGCTTGGAGATGGCTTTGCCCTCTGCCCCTGAAGCAAAGCTAACCAGCAGTTGATCAGATTTTCTGAAGGGTTTAGTCCTGTCCAGATAGTATCTGAGCATTCTGTGTACATCTAGAGAGTGCAAAATCCTTTCTCCCTTGTTTTGAGGGTTAAGAAAGAAGGTGGGCAAATGGATGGATTGGTTGAGAGCCACACTGGATACCACCTTGGGCATGAAGGATCGATTAGTTCTGAGGGATACCCTGTCTGCATGGAAGATGATGAAGGGTTCCACTGCCATGAGTGCTTACAGCTTAGAGACTCTTCTGGCTGAAGTGATGGCCAGCAGGAAGGCTGTCTTCCAGGAGAGAAATTGTAGCTCTGCAGAAGAAGCTGGTTTGAAAGGAGGCAAGGTGAGTTTCTTCAAGACAAAGTTAAGGTCCCAAGCTGGTGTTGGTGCCCTTCTGGAGGCCCTTATGTTGTTAACCCCTCTGAGGAACTGCTTGATCAGAGGGTGTGAAAAAATAGGCTGCTTAGTGAGAAAATTAGTAGAAATAGCAGAGGCATGAATTTTTATAGAGGAGAAAGTGAGACCACTTTGTAGTAGGCCAGCTAAGTAATCCAGGATGAGAGGGCTGGAGGGCTGTGTCGTATTGGCTCCCTTAGCCTGGATTCATGTGCAAAACCTTTTCCATTTATCTGATTAAGACTTTCTGGTGCTAGGGCATCTGGCCTCTTGGATAACATCCAGAACCTGTTTACTGAGGAGGGCAGATTGTTCAGGGGTCAGGTTATAAGCTAAGCTGCCAAATTGAATGTCTGCAATTTGGGGGTGCATGAATTCCCCTGCCCTCTGGATTAGGAGGTTGGGAATCTGAGGAAGATTCCATGGGGGCAGTGGGGACAGGCTGCGCAGCAAGGGGTACCAGTGCTGTCTGGACCAGTCTGGAGCTATGAGAATGGTCCTTGGTATTTCCTCCCTTATTTTGATCAGTACCTTGGGAATGAGAGGTAGGGGAGGAAAGGCATAGACCGAGAGGTTTACCCAGGGGAAGGACAGGGCATCTACTTTCCATGCCAAGCAGTGATGATTCCTGGTGCAGAATTTGCTGAGCTGATGGTTGGTGTGGGAGGCAAAGAGCTCTACCTCTGGGGTTCCCCATTTCTGAGTTATTAGTAAGAACGTGTTTCTGTTGAGCTGACACTCATGGGGGTCCAACAGTTTTCTGCTTAACTGATCTGCTAGGGAGTTGAGAGAGCCTGGCAGGTATTGTGCTACCAGGTGAGGATGCAGGGAAGAGGCTGTGAACCAAAGGGTCATGACTAGCCTTCACAGTGGGTAGGAATGAGGCCCTCCCTGCTTGTTTATGTACCACATCACTGTGGTGTTGTCTGTTTTTATCAGGAGAATGCCTGGAGAGCGAAGGGTTTTGAAAGCTATCAAGGCCTGCTGCACAGCCATCATCTCCTTTAGACTGATGTGCAGGGGGAGTTGCTGGGGGTTCCATTGGCCCTGTATGCACCTGCTGTCCAGGTGTGCACCCCAACCATAGCCTGATGCATCTGTGGTGAGGATCTGGGTGGGGGCGTGTGGGGAGAAGGGCAGTCCCTTGTTGTGGGAGCAGGCTATTGCCCACCAAAGAAATTCCTCCATCAGGCAAGGAATAATAGGTAAAAGAGTTTCCAGATCTTGAGAGTGTTGACACCAAAGGCTCTTTAGGTACCACTGAAGTTTCCTCATATGCATATGGACTAAGGAGTATGCAAGATGCCATGAACCCCAGGGCTTGCAGGATTTCCCTTGCAGAAAGGTGGGGCCTGGTAGCCAGTTGAGATAAATAAGCTGATAGGAAACTTTGTTTCTCTGGTGTTAGGCACGTCCAGAATTGCTCCCAGGAGATTAACCTTTTGATGCGTACCTATTTGGATTTCTTTTCATTGATTGTGTAGCCTAAGGAGGTTAGTAGGTCCTTTACAAAGCCAGGTCTTTGAGCAGCTTTTCCTGGCTGTCTGTCTGAATAAGGCAGTCGTCTAAGTAGGGATACATTTGAATATTTCTTTGTCTGCAAAATGCAATGGCCGGGGCCAGGCATTTTATGAAAACCCTGGGAGCAGTAGATAAGCCAAAGGAAAGTGCAGAGAACTGAAAGTGTTGAGATCCTGCCCTGAAGTGAAGATATTTTCTGCAGGACTCTCTGATGGGAATGTGGAGGTAGGCCTCTTTTAGGTCCAGGGTGACTAGCCAAGCGTCATTGGACAGCATGGGTAGCAGCTGCTGGTGGGTGAGCATTTTGAATTTTGGGATCACCAGGAAGGTGTTTAGAATGGACAGGTCGAGGATGGGGTGCCAAGTACCCTCTTTTCTGGGTACCAGAAAAAGTCTGGAGTAGAAGCCTTGGCCTATCTGCTCTGCAGGAAAATGTTCTACTGCTCCCAAGGAGTGCAGTGTATGGATTTGTTTTTGAGCCTCTCCCCACTTATTTGATGGTAGATCTGGGAACCCTTTGGGGTTGGAAGGGTATGGAAGGAGAATTTGTACCCCTGAGACACAATGTTCAAAACCCATTGGTTCTTGGTAATGGTGGCCCAGGTGCTTGAGTGAAGGGACAGTTTTCCTCCTAAGGGTATGTGATGGTGGGCAGAGGCAAGGTAGGGAGGGGGTGAGTCATTGTGAGTTTTTGTCATACGGGGGTGGCATAGAACTCCCTGGTTTTAAAGTGGAGGCAGTCCAACATTAGATCTCTGCAACACATGGGACTGCTGTCTTGGAGGTCTGTTTCCATGGGGCCTAGGTTGGCCCTGTTTACTAGGTGCAGGAAAGGACCAGTGCTTGGAAGAAAAGTGCCTGCTGAACCTAGGGGGCTGTACCTGTAAGAAAACTTTAACAGTCTGCATAGATTTTGCTTTTTCTTCCATCTTTTTTAGCACCTCTTCTGCTTTAGTACCAAATAAGTTTTGTTTGTGCAAGGGTGCATCCAACAATTTTGATTTGACATGGTCTGGCAGGAGTTGTTCCTTAACCATGCATGTCTTCTAATGACAGAGCCAGTGACTGCTGCCCTGCAAGAAGCTTCTAGGGCATCAAAACCGTAGTGCAAAGTGTGTTTAGTTACTTGACCAGCAGATTGCATTAATTCCTGTAAATCTTTAGATTCTGCCCAGGCAGGAAAGGAGGAAATTTTTTGTTTAAGGAGTTCCAAGTTATGTTGCTGATATTTAAGCATATGGAACTGACAACTGAGTGCCCTGATAGCAAGAGTAGCTGAGGTGTATACTTTTTTACCCTATCTGTCCAGTGCTCTGGAATCCCTGTTTGAGGGGGTGGGATTCTTAGCTGAAGTAGCTTTAACCTCTTTTGGGCCTTGAGTAATGACCTCAGGGTCTGCTGTTGGGTTTTTAAAGAGAGATTTTGAGAGTCAGGGACTCAGTAGTACCTGTCTGACTTTCTGGGAGCAGGAGGGAGGGTGTCTGGAGTCAAGCTGGATTCAAGGAAGACATCATCTACCACATCTAGGACTGGGTGATGGCTAAGGGCCTGTGCTATGGAAGGTCCAGGAACTCTCTAAGTCTCTTTTTAGACTGTGTGTAGTCTTGACTCTCCCATTTGAAATGCTCCCTTAAAGTATGCAGGGTTTCCCCAAAGGAAAAATCCTCTGGGAGAGAGGCTGAAGGAACAGATTCCTCTGCATCAGAATCCTCATATGTAGAGAGGGGCTGCATGTCTTCATAGTCAGAGGCATCAGATTCATCTGACTCTTGTTCAGACAAAACTTCTGAAGACAGATCTCTTTTTCTTTTTGAGGGAGTGGCTTGGCTTCCTCTAATCAACATGATAAGGTCCTCTGCCATTATAAGCATTTGTCACTGAGGTAAGGGAGCAGGTGCCAAAGAATGGCTGGAAGTCGGTTTCTTGGGGGTGGTTCGACCCCTGGGCCTAAGGAACTCGGATGGTTTAAAAAGAATGGTAGCCGGGAAAGAAGGCATCGGTTACCTTTGGGATTCGGTGTTGCGAAGGACTTCCTTGGAAGCCGGTACCTGCACAGCAGCTCTGGACCCATCCAAGGTAGAGACAACCACAAGATCCTTAGACAAAGAAGAGCTCTGCCGCATATTGGACTCCGAAAGGGTCTCGGTAGAGGCCTGCAATTTAATTGAAGCAGGCATCAGGGGCTGTGAAAGCACCTCACTGAATTCTGGAGAACTGACGACCAGCTTGGCGGTAGCGTCGTCGGAAGGTTTAGTCCTGTGCAGTCTGTCTCTGTCTTTATCTTTACATTTTTTCGGAAGGTCTGCTGTTGGATGGCTTATGGAAGCCATATATGGAATTCGAGGACTGTAAACTGAAATATCTGTCTACAATAAGGGTCCGACGACGAATAGTTCTGGTGTTAAAGCACAGAACTGACAATGAGGGACGTTGTGGTCTGAGCCTAGACGAGTGACGCATTAGGAGTGGAAGTCCCAGTGTAGTATTTGCGTTCCACAGGTGAGACAATTATTAACTTTTTCTGACATCGGTTAGTGCAAGATAAAAGGATCCCCAACAGGGTACTTAGCCTCATTAAGACTTCAACTTCAATTCGGAAACAAAACTCAGGAAGCGGCCGACCGGCACTTGTGTAAACTGCTTCTACTTTGGGCTCCATGGCAAGAAAGACTGATGTAATGGCGTCAGCTGCCTTCCTTTATACCCCTGATGACCTGACGTCAGTCTTCAAGTCACAACAACCGACGCAGAAATACTAAGTCTGGTATTCAGGTCGGCCGAGGGCTACTCCAGCAGGGATAACCCAAATGTGATGACTGAAACAGTGAAACATGAAAAATATCATACTGGTTACTGTTGGTAGTCCTAAGGTGATGATTATTACTTTATGTCAAGTTTTAACACCTTTGATGATCAGAAATCATGGGGTTGTAAAGATTAAACAACTGTTAGATAACTCTGCCAAATGAAATGTAATCCAATACACATAAGATTAGTAACAGATAATACAGAAGCAAAACAGCCTCCACATAAAACTAATTGGAGTTATGTATTCAGTCAAAATAAGACAGAATGAATGTGGCAATATTTGAAAGGGATATTTCAAAATACAGTACATGAAAGAAAACTTGTTCTGCTCTGTGCCTCTTTGTTAATTGCTCTGTGCCAGCTATAAACTTATGGTTCTCTATAATAATTGGCTTGAGGGTGGTAAGCCTACTATGCTCCACTTTGCTTTGCACCCCTACTCTACCCCAATTCCCACACACCCCAACTACCTTATTCTACCATTATACTTCCCACATACACCCTATCACTTGTCAAACCCATTCCCTATATCTTCCCAAACAACGTTTCTACTATTAGAGAAACATTCCTGTTTCTATTATCCTTCTCCCCACTTCCATCAAACATTCAAACAGAATTGATAAGGCTTGGACTTGAAACTATATATCATTATGTGCATGTTGAAAATAGATATATAACAGCCTGCAACATTATATCCTACAACAATATAATAAATCTATAAATGAAAACTTATGCTGGGATATAATTTATATAGACTTTTCTACATACATTGATAAGGCCATACACAAAACACTGATCAATAAATTAGAACAAATGGTATTAATGCAATCTTAATTTAGGATGCATAGCTCCATGGCTGACAAATAGGACATTACACACATCACAGAGAAAGAAGACAGGTGAAATTTCAGGCTATACTTTGGGTGTCTCGCCTACTCTGATATAGGCCTATACTTGTAGGTTGTGTCTTTGCAATGGATCATTTTCATCTGAAGTGTTCTATATTCCCTATTCAGATGACTAGAAATGAGTAATTACATCAGTTACAGATAGGGCATGTCTGCAAAAGAACTTAACTATTTGACCCTAGGAGAATAATATGCTGATTAAAACAAGTTCAGATATATTAATATTTCATAACTTAAAACAATGTAAAACATAAATAAAATAAAAATTAATACATCAAAAACTAAGTATATGGGATTGGGAGACATAGACCGAAGGCTGAACATTTAATGCAGCACTCAAGGATTGAAAGTGTGGATTCATTTAAGGACCTGAGCATATTAGTAAACCCAGCTTTGAGTTTTTCTAACCATATCAACCAATTGGTTAACAATAGTTATAAAAATATAATATACATAAAATAGTTATAAAGTCTAGGAAATCAGAAATGATGGAATTGTTGTTTGAAAGTTTATAATATGGAAACCTTATAAGAAAACTGGTATGAAAATTGGAGAGAGAACAGTGGAAATATACCAGGGGCATTTGCTGATGTGAAAGTTTCAGTTACTATGAAAGATTAAAATATTTGAACTTCTACAACACATTATAAAGCTATTTAAGAGGAAACCTTAATCAGGTATATAAGATTTTTAGAGGGGTCTATATCAGAAGAGCGAAAGTTCACAAGAACGAACCCTCTTCCGATCGAAAATGCTGGACATCAAAATGCTATTTCTGGGGTCGCAGTACAGTGAGGATAGGAATATTTGCCCTTTCCTCACTGTAATGCGACCTCAGAGTTGGAATATATATTTAGTGGGGGGTGTGGGGGGCTCAATATCAAGTTCGATGTTTGTGCTTTTTCGCTATTTGAGCGTTCGTTCTTGTGAACATTCGTCTTCTGATATAGACCCTTTTAGAGACAACTGTCTCTGTGAATGTTTGTGGTTATTAGTGAGTGTTAGAGAATCATCAGACAACTTGTGTAGGAAATTATATGGGAATGACAGATGTACTCGCTGGTTCTCTGACAGAGTAGTCGATATGTGGAATAGACTACCAAATTACTTTAAAACAAGCACTAGTTTAGATAATATTAAGAACAACTTAGACACATTATGAATATGATTGTTTTAATATATTGGCAGACTAGAAAAGCATTATTTCTCATGTCTGAAATATTTGTATGTATGTATGCATCTAATGACCCCCTCAGAATAAAAACTTCAGGTTCACATCCAAAATTTGGACTATGAGCCCTAGACAGGTTATTTGCATTACAGTGGGTCCAGCCTGCTCTGTGTTTTGCCATGGATTTAGAAGGTTACAAAACAAGAGTGCCCATTCCTTAACTTTATATTTTCATCTTGGAGACTTTTCTGTCACAGAGTCTCAGCCAAGAAGTTAGTACTTGATTGCAAACATTTTCATTCAATGGTGCAACATCTGGTTTTTGCTCTACCCAATTTTTGGGTCAAAAAAGGTATAACATGCTCTTCCCCAAAAGAGGAACAGAATAATATGCCCCAGTATGTAATGCATCAGTATACAGGGTGTAGAGAGGCTAGCACTACCTGTGATCATAGCATTCTCTTCAACCTATTGAAAGTATTGTCTGCCTCTAATGTTGACTTCACCTTAAGGGGCATCCTCACTCTGGTCACATCCCCAACATGGCAAACTCTTGATACAAAATGTGATACACATTTTTGATAGTATCCAGCTAATCCAAGAGTGTCACTTGTGTTTCTTGGTGCCAGGAATAGGCCAGTTTATTGTGGCTTCAAATTTTTTCTGACATTGACAATTAACGTGTCTTGGTTCAAAGAGTCTTTTACAGTCTGTACAATTACTGGATGGGAGTCCCAGGCCTTTTAGTATATCATTTCATCATGTATGCAAGAGGCAGCATACCTGACAGGGGGTTTTAGGACAATGACCATTAATTTCTGAAAAGTCTCAGAGTCACCATCTAACATGAAAAGAAGGACAGTGTATGGGAATAGGCTCCTTGGTGAACATTAGAGGGATCTGTAAGTACCCCTTAATTATTGTAATGTAATCAAAAATATTGCCTTTCTCAAACTTTCTATTAGTTTATCAACCTTACACTGAGTAGCTAACAAATTCCAAATTTCTGTTCACCTTCCTGAAATTATTTGATCAGGCTTTAGGATTAACACCACAAGGCTGTTCCATTCACTGTTGATTTTTCCCCCACCATGACCATTTTTTGGTACTTTGTCTCTTGCTGGCTTCTGTGTCTCTCATTTTCTCTGAGTTTTCTTAGGTGAACCTTCTTCCCAGTAGAAGTCTCAATATGGTGCTGAATTAGTTCTGTTCTGCCAAGTACTTCTGAAAACAATTAAGGTTTTTAAGTTAACCTTTTCTCTGAGAAAAGTCTCAATTCAGTGCTGAATCAGGTCTGTTCCACTAAATTGTTCTGAAAATACTTATTTCTTAATATTAACTCCTCTATCTCTTGTTTCTATGGCGTAGATAGCATGTCATCTACATGAACTGCAAGCATAGAAGTCAGTTTTCTTTCTTCAGCAGATTAGTCTGTTAGCCTCTGTTGCTACATTGATGGCCTAAAAGTAATTTTCAGTATGTATGTGAAAGATATGTTACATTGGATGGTTTAATGTTCTTCATTTTTGGAAGGCTCACATTGTACAAGTAAAGTCTATACTACACATATTACATGTTCTGCACACAGCATATTTGAAGATCCTGTTTCTGTGCCTCTGCATAAAATAATTCTCTTTTTTTTCTTTACAGTTCTCCAAATGTTAGTTGTTATAACAGCAATCTACTACATTTGAATGTGATGACTGAGCAATAAATTTGAGGGTTTTATTTTCTCACAAAATAGCTCTTTATATAATTATCCGAATCAGTTTCTTTAGCTACTTAGGCAGACTGATTTCTCATTTGCATTTTAATTAAACATTCTCGAGTACATTAGAATATGAAATATTCTCTTAGAAATTTCCTTTAAGGGGGAAACATTTCATTTCGAAGTAGATGGCTCACTGAGGACTCTAAACTCTAGAATCATTTGAAGTACAGGAGCCCCTTTTATGATTTTGTGGGAATGATTAACTCCATGGCTTAGACATGCTTAATCCCATTTCAGTCAGATGTTGCTTCTTGTTTAACTACCCTAATAATGTAGGGTAAGCTGAACGGTTAGTGAACTGGTACAATTTTTCATAATTGCTATCATTATTGTCAATTCTATTTACTTGTATGCAAACAGGAGTTAAAAAAAAACATTCTGTTAAACTGATGCCATACTTCCAGAGTTTGCATCATATGCAGCATATTCGACTAGAAAAGCTACCATGACATGTGACCAAGAAATTAAGGTGAGGTGGGACATTTCAAACACTGTTTATCAGTTCCAGGAAATATTTTGAGTAATTTTGAGCATATGAATAATTTGCAGAGGATACCGCGGCTATGAAAGACTCCCATCCATATAAAACAAAGTTCATTCCAGTCCATTTTCAAGTGCAACTTAGATCTATGGATGGGAAACAGATCATTTACCCCAGGACTGCCCCTGTACTATTAATGGACTGATGCAGATCTTAAATGTTTTATTCCATGCATGCCCCCCCCCCCCCAAAATCATCAATGGTATGATCCCAGTTATACTCAGTAGGGATAATATATAATTATCAACCATGGGATGAATAAGGCCAATCTATAACCAAATGAAATAGGTTATTTTGAGCACAAAAAAGGAAATTGGCAAGGCTTAAAATGGCCCATAATGGCAGCTAGCCTTGTACTTACCTATGAACTTATGAACCCATGAAAAAGTTTGTTTTATATGCAGGAGTTTCTCACTCTTAAAGAAATAAACACAAAAAAGATGTGATACTTGTTGTGAGGCCCAAAATGAAGGCTTATAAGAGGTCTGTTTAAGGGTGGGTGTACAGAAGGGAAACATAGTGGTCATACAGTCTAGCCCATAGTTAATTGTTAGCAACATCACTGGTTGAACCAGAGTTAGACGAAACTTTCAAATCTTCTGGCGAGAATGGTAATGTACTGTTTGAACCTACAGTTAATTTAGTAACTAGTGCGCACAGTCATGGTATTCTTAACAACACAGCCAGTTTGACAGAAAAGCATAATGGGTACATTGAGAATAAACTAACTTATACAGAAATGTTATGTAATGTAAATATATTGGATTTAACAAGTAATGGGGTGAACACTTCCATACTTGTGCATGATAAAATTAGGGAAGTGAATAATTCATTTACCAACGCACAATTGTGTAGAAACGATTTGAACGAAATAACTCACAGTTATAATATGTGTGATATGGATTTATTGAACCTAAGTACATACACAATAAATGACGATTGCAACGTTCAGGGTAGATTTATAAATGGCGTCAAGTCAGGGGTTGTAGGACACAAAAACTCAGAATCCTTAAATACTGGTAATAATAATTTAATGAATGCAAGTACATACTTGATTTGTGAAGACATTAATACTCAGAATGGTGATATACTTAGGGACAATGTGCATATCAACCTAGACACTTTAAACACTGTTGTAGTTGAAACAACACAAGTTGAGAATGGTGAATTTTTTCTAAATCCAGCACCTATACCTTTGAGTATAGAGGAGAATATACTGGACGGAAGTATAAATGGTGGTTTTGATATAGTGAGTTTTCACGAGGTGGGATCTCAGGGGAATATTATTGCTGTTACTTCCGTACTGAGTGAAGGTGTTATAAGTAAGCCCAAAATAATCTTTAACACTAGTAAAGATTTCAAAGTGTACAACTATTCAAATACAGATATTGATACAAAGCATGCTGATTTTCTATCTAAAGGATTCAATTTTGTACCAAGCAGGGGGGGCAACATTGTGGACTCACTTATAGACCTAAAATTATTTACTCGCAAAATGAATATAAAAACTTATATTGAAACGGATTTTAGTAATATTGGATGTGGTAATGATGGAAAGGTCCTAAAAAAATTCAGTCTATTTAATCCTTGTATGAACCATTCAGTATCTATTTTTGAATGTTTATGTGAAAAAGAATTTAGGGAACAGTATAGACACAGAAATTGTTTAGGTCAGTGTAATTTAACCAAAGAAGAGAATGATATTTTGAAGCTTATTAGTAACAAAGATTGTATACGCATTATGAAACCGGACAAGGGCAATGGGATAGTTGTTACTAACAAGCAAGACTATAACAGTATTATGATGTCTATGTTATTAGAGGACAATTATAGTGAAGTTAGTCTCAACGAAATTAAAATAGCTTATCAAAAAATAGATATGGCCTTGGAAGATATGGTGTATCAGGGAGAGATTATTGAAACTGAGTATGAGTTCATGTTGAACCAACACCCTGTTGTGAGTGCTATTTTTGGAATACCCAAGATTCACAAAGGTCTAAATAATGTGCAATTTAGACCAATAGTGGATGGAAAGCGTAGTAAAGTAAGTTTTATAAGCCAGTTTTTGGATCAGAAACTAAAGAAAGGCTTAGGAGTTACACCCTATATAGTAAAGGATTCATGGCACTTTTTGGAATGTATTAAACACTGGAAAATACCAAAAGAATTTTATTTTGTCACTATAGATGTGTGTAACCTATTTAGTGTGATCCCACACGATATAGGCTTAGAATGGTTAGAGGAACAACTTTGTGTTACTGGTGTTTATGAGCAAGATGAAGTCAACACATATGTTAGATTAATGGACTTAGTATTAAGAAACAATTTTTTGTACTTTGATGGCCATTATTTTAAACAATCCTTTGGCGTAGCTATGGGGGCAGCTTGTGCCCCCATCTACGCAAATTATATTATGGCTTATTGGGAAAGAAAGTATGTACACACAAGTGAATATAGCCCATTTATCAACATGTATTTGAGATTTTTGGATGACATCTTTATTATTTGGACCGGGGAAAAACTTTTATTAGATAATTTCCTTGAATATATCAATAACACAGTTTGGTTTCTAAAGTTCACACATCAGGTCAATACTGAAAAGATGGACTATTTAGATGTGAGTTTAATATATGATCAAAAAGAAGGTAAGGTTAGAACAAATATATTCAGAAAACCTACCTTCTCAAACTCTTATCTACACTATGACAGCTGGCACCCCCCACATCAAAAAAAGGCCATAGTAAAAGGGCAGATGGTTAGGGTGGTACGCATGGTCAGTGATGATGTGGACTTTGAGATGGAATTAGATTCTGTTATTCAAATGTTTCTTAATAGAGGGTATCCGACAAAACTATGTTTAGACTTGAAAAGGGAAATTGTATTTAAAAGAAGTAACAAAATTATAGTTCCAATTATTACATCCAGTATAGATCAATTTGGGTATTCTATAAGTAACAGTGAATCAAACACTTTTGGAAATGACACTATTTTGTATATTTTAAAATACAATTTGGATTCTGAGGTTCTAGTTAACATAGTTATGAAGTATTGGGAGATATTTCATAGGAATAAGGTGGAACCGAGGATTTTTTCACACAAGCCCAAGTTTGTATATAAGAAGGATATGTCACTAAAGGACATTTTTGAAAGAAGTAAGGTGGATATAATGGTTAATAGTAACAAATGCAAAGGAAATTATAAATGTGGTAGATGTACAACTTGCAAATACATTTGGACATCAGGACACACAGTTTCTATTAATGAATATGATATTTTGATAAATGGACATTATGATTGTTACAGCAAGAATTTAGTATATTTAGCCAAGTGTGAAGATTGCAGGGCATTTTATGTAGGGAAAACCTGTAGAAGGTTTAGGGATAGAATAAAAGAACACATTCTTGATATAAAACATCAAAAACCGACAAACGCCCTGGCTAGACACGTTATGGCCAATGAAGGACATAATTTTAGATTCTGTGTGATCCAGCAGGTGTGCTTCGACCAACAGGGGAGAATTACCGAATACCACTTGGATATGTGTGAGCTTACATGGCAACTTAGACTTGATGCCAACCATGATCCAGGCCTGAATGAATTTCTTTCAATCAAGCCTTGGCTTAGGTTAAAACACCTTCAGAACATATAGTATTTTAAGGTATTGCACTGAATGAAGGGGGTCAGGAGTTTCCATTATTTTTTACACACCAAATTTACTTTGGTTAGGTGTAACTATTTAAAATGAGTTATACATCACACACACAATAACATTTCAATATTATTTCACTGATAAGGATTTATTTATGCATTTTTACAATTTGGTAGATAATATATAACATTTCACATACACACCTATAGGGCAACTACATCATGCACAGGGTATCTATTTATTTAGGATATAACAGAGTTAGTATGAAATTATGCTGGCATATAATTATTATTTACTCATTTTTTAGTTATGTAGGAGTAATAAATTAACATAGGAAACATATACGAATCCATAGGATGTTTTTATTTACTTATTTTAACTAAACATCTTTTTGTAATTAGGGGATGTAACATTTGAATTGTCTTTTTAACAGAATTAATTGAGTGTAATTATTCAATTTGTTTTGATATAAATAAGCAGCACTACTTCACCAATCTGATGAAGTCATTTCCTTGGGACGAAACCTAGGTCATTGGTGAATTGGAGCTGCTACCCTGGAGTGTTCTTTGTTCTATGCGTTTGGAATAAACCTGTTTTTTTACAACTTTGGCAGCCTGCTTCTGTACTTGTTCTTCCAGCATTCCACTGAAGTGAGTACACCTTTGTTAAAGGAACTAGCCCATAGTTAACTAATTCTTATCAGAGATGGCCCATAGAGAACACAGTTAATGGAATTCACACATACAGACCAGACATCATGTAGGCACAGGAGGGATGCATTTAAGAAAGTCTATTTTAGATAACATAAACATATTATAAAGCCAGTCAGGGAGACAGATCAGGTAGAAGTTAGCTTCATTAAGGAGAGATGGGAGAAAATAGGCCTGCTTATAAGAATATGAATAAATAAACATTGATGAGACCTTTGTATTAACCTTTTTCTGTTTCTATATCTGCTTCTATAAATATGGATAAATAAAATTTGACAAGACCTGAGTAAGTGTGTGTGTGTGTGTGTGTGTGTGTGTGTGTGTGTGTGTGTGTGTGTGTGTGTGTGTGTGTTTATATCTATCATCTTTGAGTGTCTGATTATTAATACATACATGTAAGTATGGGTCCCTGTCAGAAAGTTGATGGACCTACAATCGAGAATGGAAAGTCAAATTGTTGCTTAATTCACTGCATCAAAACTCAGAAGTCTGAAATGCTATTGCAGAAGGAACATTATGCTGGTTTTTCAGAAAAGTGAGTAGACAGGTACTTATTATCAATAATCCCTGATATAGGGGGATATGTCCTTTTCCTTGGGGTGGTGAAATCTCAGAGTTAGTATATATAATTAGCTGGGGGTGTAGGGGGATGCAGGTGGTCTTGCCCCTTCAAAACTCTAGAAGTCGGACTTGTTTTATTTTATTTTTATTGCAAAGGGAATATTGTTTTGCCTGCTGGCATAACATTTTGATCTTTTGGGTTTTGATTTTGTGAACGCTCGCTTAAGTGAGCATTTAACTTTCCGGCCTTGATCTTTCCAATGTCAGCATTGTGGTCCATTGACTTTCTAACACAGATCCATAGAACACACATACATGCACGCGCGCGCGTGCACACACACACACACACACACACACACACACACACACACACACACACACACACACACACACACACACATCTGTATTGTGAATCTTCAGCCCTCTGCAATTCAGTAAGGTTTTACTGCTACAACACAAAATGAGTGGAGTTGACCAAAACTCAATAAAACCATAAGCAGTAAATAAAACATAAAGCTTGCAGTAAAACAAAATAATTCAGTACTTCTGTCACACTAGTGTTTAACATAGGCTCTCTCAATGTTAGCAGTCTTTTTGAGTTTGCACCCTCTAGTGATCTGTAGTATTCACAAAGTCTATGAGATACCAAATGCCTCTCCCGGAATATAAAAAGCCAAAGTAACACCATCCATAGAACATTCACAGTTATTTAACTAAATTCTTTATATCATACTGTCTCTCTCACCCTCAAGGTTTCTTCTGGTAAAACAATGAAATGCTCTTCACCAGAATGCCTCCTGTCAGGCAACCTCCACGTTTTTCTGTTATTCCATTATCACTATTTCCACTGGCAATTATGGTCACCTCAATGGAATTCCACTTTTTGCTCATTGTTCAGCCTCAGACAGTCTTTTGTTCTACAATAAAACCTTACACAAGTACAATGGACTCCTCTAGAATCTCCTAAATGACACTTGTCATGTAGGAGACAGTCTGACCTTAAAAAGGTACAAGATAGCAGCTGACCTCATACACCTGAAAGCCTAGATATCTATGCTTAATGGAACCAGTCCCATTATTTTGCTCTAGTACATTCTCCCATCTATAAACTCTACTACACCTTAACTCACAAACCCTAGAATATAGTGCTGAACATCCAAAATCCCTACTTCTGGCTTGTTTCACATGTCTGTTGAGCATTCACCCCAATGAACCACTGCACTATGTTAACATGCGTATAACCTCTTTACCCATTTTAAGAACAACCTGGATAACTGGATGGGAAACAGAAAATATACCCCTGGGATTCCACCTGTGACAGGGGCATCAGGTGCTGACTTGTCTAAACATGGGCTAAACTCTTGGCTACGTTTATAAGGACCTCAAGGCCAATAGCCTAGTAACCTCCTATGATCCTACATTTAAGTATATATCTATATATCTATATATCTATATATATATATATATATATATATATATATATATATATATATATAGTTTCACTTTATAATCTCGAAACACTAAAATAGCGAATTTTAATATTTTGAGACTATACAGTTGAAAGTGCAGGTACGCGAAACTGCATAATAGCAAATATGGAAATGTCAAATCTGCCATTGTGTTGTCATGTTCATGACATGCGGTGCGGTTTGTGGATTTAGCTGGGGATTCAGGTAAGTGGTGTTCTTGTAAGGATATTGGGTAGGGATTTTAGTGTGTGTAAGTGTGTGTAGTGGTGAGTTTTATGTGTTTGTGTGTTTAGTGCGACCTCAGAGTTAGTATCTATAAGTAGCGGGGGTGGGGGGGGCAGTTAGGGTAGGTGTGTTTGTTTACTATGTTGTGTTTGTGTGTGTTGTCTGTTTGTTGTAGTGTCATTAGGTAGGTGTATGTGTGGTTGTTTGTGTGGTGGTGTGTGTATGTGAATGATCGCGATTTTGAATTTTGCGGTTTTGAGCGTCGTTTTTATGGGCTTTCGGCTTTATAGTCTCGAGATACTAAAATTCTGTATTTTACTATTTCAAGATTATAAAGTGAATCTATATATATATATATATATATATATATATATATATATATATATATATATATATATATATATAATTTACCTTTAAAATGTGGCAACACACTTGTGCGACTGTTCATGTACCTGACTCGTACTGTGAGAAACTGCACCATTGAATCCTTAAAAGAGTGAATCTGCTACCCACAGATTGTCAACACTCCGGGAATGTCAACTTTGTTTGAAATACCCGTCACTTCTGGATGTCTTCTAAGACTGTTATGCGGGGAGGCAAGCCCTCTGTGCCGCCCACACACCCTGATCACACTACACAGAAGGGGAACATGTCCCAATCCCCACTGTAGTGTGATCTCAACTCAAAACGCCAAATTCACATGAGCGAATGCACACTGGTATTTGCTCTTTTCTGAGTTTGGCAATTTAAAGTTCACTAATACAAACTTTTGAAAACAGTCTTTCGCACATCTGACCATCGCAGATGTGCACCTCAACATTTTAAAGGTAAACTATATATATATATATATATATATATATATATATATATATATATATATATATATGTGTGTGTGTGTGTGTGTGTGGATGTATAGACAATGAAACCTAGTACTAAGGAAATGTAGTTTTCCAGCCTTAAGGATAGTGAAACTTTCCTTAAGGAAGATCTTCCAGTCACTGTCATCAAGTGATCTAAGTGCTCTAGGATTAATGCCCTCATTGTAATTTACATGGCTTTTTTAAAAGAAGATAGAAATACATCACTTGTTACATATATGTATAACTTAGATCTGGCAAAACTCTGACAGGGGGCAAAAGCGTTCATCTTTTGTTTTTGCTTAATAAACCATGGTTTAAACCAGCAATACCAGCTTGAATCCTGTTTTCTTGTTTCTAATAAGAATGTAAATTGATCTTCAGCACATATCTTATATTAGAATATTTTGACCACAGCTGATATTGTTCCATTGAAACAGGTGGTTTGCAGCATAAACCACTGGTTGCCACAATCATCTGCAAATAATGGTCAGAGAAGGCTCTAAGATCAACAGAGACCAGACTGAAGACCTGGAATTTGACTGGAGAGATAGAACAACAGCTCAAGTAATTACTCTGGGCTCTAGCACCCCAAAAAGAGGAGATAACAGTAGGAATCTATGAATCTATGAATGATACAAACAGGCTAAGTACCTTTATTTACCTCTTACATATTGATTATCCAGAGTATGCAAACATACAACCTGCTCTCCTTTGAGACCAGATATTATTTGATGTGCATGTTTAACAGAATGTTAATTCTAGTGTCCCTTATCTGAATGACAATGGACATTTCCAAAGTACATTGCAGAATATAAAGTAAAGGATACTGATGTATTGATTAGCATGGATAGACCTAGTTTATATACAAAAAGTACAGTCAGAAATTCATGTATTTTCTCAGACAATATACTGTTGCCCCAACCATCCACAATGTATTTTTTTTAATTTTATTTAACATTTGTTAACCAGGAAAGTCTGACGTGGAACAAAGCCAATTTTCAGCGGAGGCCCGGGGAGAAATGCACCAGATGCATGTTTTTGTAACATGGGAGGAAACCGGAGCACCCAAAGGAAACCCACACTAATCCAGTGAGGACATGCAGATTCCGCAAAGAAGGCACCCCAGCCAAGATCGAAACAGAGAACCTCTTGTGCCATCCTGATGTTGCCCCTATACACTTAAAGATGAGCAGTTCATTATTAGCTTAAGGTAAGTAAAATGCTGTTTTAAAGAAGTATTCATACTCTGTGCATTTTATGTACAGAACAATGCTGGAGACATTACATCAGGGGCAGCTGGTGACTAATATAATAAATATTAGTAATTTGTTTTAATATTATGGTATACCAACCTATTATAATGATATATTTGTCACTGTCTTATGTCTGCAGTAGACTGCATGTCTAAAATGGGTTTGCTTTGGATCAGTCTGCTTTGCCAGTTAACAGGTTAATAAATAAAACAAAGCAAATATAAAACATATTATCCCAGGTGTTGTAGCATGTAAACTCTTATTCTAAGGCTATTCCAATGCTACATATAATGTGAGTTAGACGTTAGTATGAGTGATAAGCTGATATAATGAGTACAAAGGTATTTCAGAATTCTTCTTTATGCCCACCCACTCATACCATGTGCTGTGCTGTGATGCATGCCTTCTTACCTCTTCTGTAACATTGCTGCACTGAAAGTTGACTTCAGCATTACTGTATAGGTCACACTGTACTTCAGGGTCTGCGCCAGATACTGTCAGAAAACTGCAGGCCTCCTCATTAGAACATTCTAGAAATAAAATCATATTGCATCATCCATAAAGGTTAATTTGCATTGCCTACACACATATATTTTTGTGCTTGAATATACTGTACCTATAAAATGTAGGCAAAAGTATAAATATATGCATGCTGTTTAACAGCACTACTGTACTATACAGATACCTAAATTTTTGGTGAACGTCACTTTAGTAATTATGTAACTTAGACTTCCAAAGTTAAACAAGAAGCTCAATGCATGGTGAAAAAGGACGTAATCAGGTATAAGAAATGCAGCTTGTTCAGAATCACACTTCTTGGTTCACTACAAATGGGAACATATCCTTACCTGTAAGATGCAGTGACTCTAAAGCTGACTATTACAATAGCAGGGGATGCGGGGCTTTGTCCAAACACACACAAAGATAGAGGGTCATAGGTCCTTAGGTATTTCCCTGGCATGCAGGCAATTAGACCAATGAGCAGCCTAAAACAGTTTCCAAGTTGTTCCAGAGCACAGTCTGGTTAAGTCTGGTTAAGTGACTTACTATGAGGTACATAGGAGGCAAATGGAGGCTGCGAGAATACAACTTTGGACTACAGGAAGCAGGTCATAAATAGCTTATACCCTTAATCCTATGCACCAACTTCATCAAATGCCTCTGTCTTTGTCGATTTTTTGCTGGAAACTACATCAGTAATGCTTAAATTAGCCCCAGGTACATGCACTGTGTGCATGTGAGCATGCATGCATCCTGCAATTGACTGGCCTTCCATCCTAATTTATGCATTTGGCTTACAGGGAGAAGATTTAGTTCCATGTGACCTTGAACTAGATTAAGTAAGTTTTTAAAATAAATGGTCAGATGGCCTTTTACAGACTTTTTTAATTAAATGCGCACTCTATGAATTGTCTTTTAACAAATTGATAAGTATAAGTGAGAAACCCTTATTAAGCAATATGGTACGTGCAATGCACAAGATTGAATCATCATACAGAAAGAAAACTAGCAAAACAAGCCATGCTATTCTGGCACAAGTTTAAGTCACAAGCTGAAACAGTATTCATAAAGCAAAAATGAATTGTCCCTTACTTAATCTAATTAGACTGAATTCATATTTGTCTTTAACCTGTATTAGGTGAAATGTTTGGACTTTGAAAATTATTTAGTAAATTAAACATATTATACAAATGAATATTGCTTTCTTTTATATACACTTGGGGTTAATATGAGAGAAATCCAGCACTGATCAACACTAAAATGTGCATTCACAAAACTGTGATCTGTCATTGAAACTAATTCTAACACAAAAAAATCTTTTTTTTTTTTTTTTTTGCAGGGGAACTTCAATTCCCTGTACTTTCTTCATATATATCTCTGGGCAAGGGGAATCCTCTGGGATACAGCAGTCTTGATCTTAGGAAAAAAATGTTAACAGTCAATTTTGCAGTTGTACTTGTTAGTATTGCTCAATACTATGCTGAATTAATACCTGCACTCTTCTGGCTAATTTCATTTATTTATTTTATTTATTTATATTCGTTTACCATGATGATCCTACTGGGCAAAGCCTCTTTTCATCAGAGACCCTGAGAGGAAAGTCCCACATGAATGTACACAAAACATTAAATACATTTTTACAATATGATTTTCAAACAGTTGTGCAGCAAAAATGACAGAAAATTCAACAATATATAAATATATATGTGCAGCATGCATTAGGTGAAATTTAGCAACAACTACACTTTACATAATGAATTGAGAAAGATTGCAGACCACAAGCAGAATAAGACAGAATAAAATAAGCAGAGGAGAAGATGTAGTAATGAGAGAGAAAGCACAGAATATCAACTTATGTTTAAGGAAAAGAAAGCTGGAGTAGTCAGTATAGGATTAAGTGAGAAGAAATGGCATTTTATCTAGGGGTAGTGTAACTGCAGGGGGTAGCACATTAGGTAGTGTTGCCTCACAGCAACAGGTTCCATGGCTCGGTTCTCAACTAGGGTGCCTTCTGTGCGGAGTCCGCATGTCCTCCCTGTGTTTGTGTGGGTTTCCTCTAAGTGTTCTGGTTTCCTCCCACATTCCAAAGAGATTCAGTAGGTGTACTGGACACTCTAAATTGGTCGTAGGTATTTGTGTGCATGCAGGTGTGTGGTGTGAAAGAACAACTGCAGTACGGCTTGCCACCCGGTGGTATGAACCTTGGTTCTAGATAATTGTCACTGTTGAAGTGGCACCCCAACCCCATGTGCACAAATGGGAAAAAGGGGTTGTGAATGGATAGATGGAGCAAGAGAAGTCCAATTATCCTTGAGATGCATTTTTAGGACTTTTGTAAAGGATTTGAGTGAAGATTCTACTCTTCTAAGAATAGAATGGCATTCCATATTTTTGAGATATGACCTGAGAATAGAGTCTAGTTAGTTGATTTGGTCACACATAGTAAGTCTTTATCACTTGATTATAAGGCTCTATTTGGAATATACTGAGTAAGAATATTGGCTATTGTGCTGTATTCAGTTGAGAGTAAGACAAGCAGTGAGGGAGGTCTAACCAGAGGAGCATTTTTAGAGCTAAGCAATGGTGTGAGCTGGAAGGTAGGTCAGCTGCAAATTTTGCACTTTCGTTATGACACTGTTCTAGTCAGTTCATTGAGTTGTTTGTAGATTGATAAGTATGGGTGTCCTGTACAGAAGGATTGGAAGTAAGTATGCTGTGGCTATACGTACTTTTATTTCTTCAGTTAAAAGCATGGGCGCCGGAACCATAGAGCGAGGGGGAGGGAGTGCCCCCCACACACACACACACTTTTACAGTTGCAAGACCTGTTTTAGGACCGAACGGAGGAGTCATGTGTGCATTGCATGAATTTTAAGCACAAACGTGTGCAGGAATCACTTGCCGTTTATTTATGAAACTTGCTGTTGGGCTCTGTTTACGCTGAAACGTGTGTGTTCACATCATTGCTGCCAGAGACACAGTAAGCACTGCCATTTATTTATGTTATGAAACTGCTGCTGGGCTCCATTTACTTTGTGTGTGGTTTGTTTACTGTAACTGCTGCTGGGCTCCATTTACTCTGTGTGTGGTTCGTTTACTATAACTGCTGCTGGGCTCCGTTTAGTGTGTGTGTGTGTGTGTGTGTGTGTGTGTGTGTGTGTGTGTGTGTGTGTGTGTGTGTGTGTGTGTGTGTGTGTGTGTGTGTGCTTGTGTATGTGCGTGGTTCTTTTACTGCTGCTGGGTTCTGTTTACTCTGTTTTGCTGAAACTGCTGCTGGGCTCCATTTACTCTGTTTTGCTGAAGGGCTTCGTTGTGTGTGTGGTTTATTTACTCTGTTTTACTGTGACAGATTTTGAAGGCTGTGAAAGAGAAGGGACCTGTGTCTAAGTATGAGATGTGGAAGGGTTACACTATGCTTTTTCGTGTAGTAGAATAGAGTCTGTGCAGAGGTAACTAGCAATCTGATTGACCACTCTTTTCTCTGGTTTTTGTTTTACTTTGCAGGTAGGTGAGTTGGACCAGTTGGACCCCTTTTCAAGAGTCATGACCTTATTAAAATAAAATGAGTAAACAACACATACAGTGGAAAATGTATATAATAAGATATTTTTAAGAAAAGAGTAGTATTAAACTCCGTTAATAGAATACTCTAGAAAGCAAGTCTTAGGGTGGTAATTATAGTTCTAGGGTTTGTATGTGCACAAGGTCAAACAGTGAAGAGCACCACTACATCTTTATGCAGATATGCTCAGCGCTAGTTGATGGCATTGGCTACATGAAAACGAAGTGCTGCGCAGATGTGCTCACAAGCTAATGGTCTGTCTGTAAGTTTGTAACATGCATGAAAACTAGTATGGTTATATGCGAATGCAATTGGTTTGATTGTAAGCTGATGATTACTTTCAACTATTAAATCACTGCAGGTCAGTTGAAAAAAATAGTGCTTAGTTCACCTATGTAGTAGTGAATTTAAAAAAAAAACATACAAGGTGTTATGTTCTGAATGCATGGGTGTCCTTATGTAGATACACTGCTTGTGTCTTTATAAGGTTGTAAAGGGGAAGATAGGGCAGCTAGAAATGGGGTTGAGAGCAAACAAGGTTATCTCAAAAGGAAAATGGAAAGAAGGTTTTTCTGCAGGAGGAGGGAGAGCAGGTGAGGAAAGCACAAATGGTTCCGGCTCTGTACTGTGGTAACACTGACATTTAACTATACTGATCTACGTGTGCCAAGAGTATGTCAAAGAACTGATGAAAGTGTTCTTGAGGCATAAACGTGAGAAATGCACAACAATGACCCCAGTTTGTCTCTGGAAGGCCCCATTGGCAAGTATAGTGAGGGATGTACATGCCCTAGTGTCCAGAGTTTGTTATAGAAGACCACATGTCCCCCCAGTCCTCTTCTGTGAGCCATGCAAACTCACTAACGCCCTTAAGATATCCTTGCCCAGTCTAAATCTATCAAGGATTTTTTGGTCATCAGAGTCAAACTTTGCCTAAACTTCCCATATATGTCAAACAGAGTACCTCACTGACCCTCTTCAAATGCAACCTTGATGAAGTGGAAGGGAAACCATAAATTTGCCCTAGGGGTTCCACCTTTGTCCCTCATTGTCAGGGGCTACAGGTGCTGACTGAGGTTTCTTTTTTGGGATAAACTCTTGGCTAGACTTATAAGGGCCCCAGGGCCATTCGCCTAGTAACCTCCTATGATCCTATGCGTCTGAAGCATTTCTCCCTGGGCGTCTGCTGAAAATTGACTTTGTTCTAAGTCAGATTTCCTGGTAAATAAATGTTAAATAAAAAATTTTACAAGGAGCCAAGAGCTTCAGGGGAACAGAAGTTTAGTGCTGATTATTCCAAGTCTGTTTGCATTGTTTGTAGCACAACAGGCAGTAGCCTTACTCTTGATGCAGAAGGCTGTGGGTTCTACTCCCACAGTATGCAGATGGATTGCTGATACTGTACTGTGTTGTACTTTAAAGGGAGTGGATGCTGCAATCATGTGAATGTCCTCCTTTGGAGGAGTTACCTACTAACTATGAACCTGTTATCAGTTTGCCATCCATTCCCTATTGCAGTATTACTAGCTTATCATTTTTAATGTAACATAGGCAATTTATTCTTCAAGGGCAACAGCCACTTTATTTGTAGATGAAAAAATGAAATATAAAGTTGTTTCCTAGCAGCAACCTCTTCATTAGTTAGAGATGCCTTTAATGTGGAATTATTTAGATGAGTGACTTCTGCAGACATTTTGCATATTTACTGATATTGGTGGATTGTAATGACAGAAGTGTGAGTGGCCTTTTATGGTTGAAATTTTCTGAAATGGGTAGTTTTGTCATTATTGCTGCATACATTTTTTTCATTGCTTACTAGAAGACTGATCAAAACTATACATTTAAAACGTATTCTAACAACTGTTGCTGTATTATTCAAGGAATATAATTTAGTACAATCAGGAAGGTGAATCAAAGAATGCATACATGTATGCATGGCCCTAAAATACATTTGAAAACAGCCCAGAGGAAAATGTGAAAGGCTCAAAATCATGGGCAAATTTTAAGCTTTACTCTTGTTACCAAAGCAATGGATGAAGGTAAAACAGTTCTCAGCACATTACCTTGACCTGGCCAAGCCTTTTGATACAATCCCCTACTCAGGTGAAGTACAAAAGATGAATAATGTAGGAGCAAATACTTGCATCACTAGTTGGATTGCCATCTAGCTTACAGGATGCAGGAGGTCAAAAGAGGGGAAAAGACCAGCCAGCAATGGAGTCCCCCAGGGTTCAGTGCTGAGACTTTTTCTGTTTGGCATATACATCTCAAAAGTAAAAGGAAATACCAAAGGGCTTTGGCCAGCTAAGTTTGAGATAACTGCAAGCTAGGAGCAGTTACTGAATCGCTAAATGACTTAACCATCACGCAGGAAGGTTTGTCCCAAATAATAACTGGTGTCAAAATCATGACAATGTCCTCTGAGAACTGACCCAATTGTTTGGCATTTGGGAACTTGTGTGTACAGTGACCAACATGTGCCCAGAGTTATAAGAAAGCCTTTCCATATTGCACAGCTTATAAACAAATTGATTGTGGCTAGCTCTAGAGATGTTGTTGTCCCCTTTTACAAAGCTATCATTAGGTCAATCATTTTGTATAATGCCCACTTTGGCATGTATCTGTCCAGCCCCATGCAACTATTGGAATAACTTCAGAGATACCTTCCTAAAAGGATACAAGTCCTAAACAACAGGTCTTGCATGGACCACCTCAAAGATTTACTACTATACTCAGTATCCTACAGAGTGTCTGGCATACAAGGCATCCTCCGACCTAATACAAATGGACTTACTGAAAATCAGAAAGTCAAATGGCATCAGAAATACTCAGCCCAGGTATCTAAACTGAATGTTGTGGATAGATGGATATATATCACAGAGGCTACCACTGTTCCAGAATAGACTATCCAGAAAAATAAAACAAAGCTCATCCATCCATATTCAAATGCAACTTGGATCTAAGGATGAGTGAAAGATAATGTACTCCAGGATTGCCCCTCATGCCACTAATGGATAGAGGCAGTTCCTAAATGCTGCATCTCATATATGGGTCCCCTCAAATTATCTATGGTATGATCACAATTATTCTCACTAGGGCTAATATACAATTATCAGCCATGGGATAGGTAAGACCAATCAGAAAATGTTAATTCAAGCACCAAAAGGGAATTGGCTAAGTTTAAAATATCCTCCAATTGAACCTGTGTTCTGGTACTAAATAATTATATAAAATTGCCCTTTTTAGATCACTAAGTGCCCCTCTCACCACCCCCCCCCCCGAAGCTTCAACAGTTTCTGGCGCCTATGGCTAAAAGTGGGTTAATTTGGTAGAGGAGACTAAGTTATTGATGATTTTTGTTTTGACTGTGTCTTTTACATTGAGATCAAATTTCATATTTTCATCAATTACTACTCCTAAGAGCTTGCAGTGTGAAATAGTTTCAATTGTATTGTGATTGGAAGAGATTATAGTGAAGTTGGGTTTGTTGCCTTAGAATATTTTAGGAGTAAGATTTTTTTTTTGTTTTTTTTTTTTGTTTTTTTTGTTTGTTTTTTTTGTGGGGTTCAGTAGAAGCTGGTAGTTATACAGCCAAGCTACTGCAGACAGGAGGGATTCCTGTGTTAGTTGCTGTAACTTAAATAGTTATAACTGTATAGATGAGTGTTGAATCATCTGCATACTGTACTATAGAGGTGGCTTTGGTTGATTTGTGTAGGTCATTAATGAAAATATTAAATAAGAGTGGCCCTAGGATGGAGCCAGGTTGAACTACTACACATATAGGAAGGAAGGAGGAGATGTCAGTGGTCCATTTGATTGCCTGATGTTTATCAGATAAGTAACTAGAGAACCATGAGAGGGATGGACTATCTAGTCTAAAGGAGAAGAGTCTGTAAAGAAGTTTAGGATGGAACACTGCATCAAAGGCTTTGTACAGATCAAGGAGGACTGTTGATACTAGTTTGCTAGTGTTATGGTGCTGACTATTGTGTACAGAACCTGAGAGTGCAGTCTTGGTTCTGTGATGTGGGACAAAGCCATGTTGGGAAGGTAAAAGGAAATTATTTTCTAGTATAGATTTTTAATAGTTGATGATGAATGCATTTCTCTAGGATTTTGTTTAGTGGGGATAGCAATGGAAAGATAACTGGTGAAGTTTGTAGAGTGATCACCTTTGTGAAGTGGCAAGACATTGGATTTCTTCTAGTGCAGGGGGACCTAGTTCTTTGACTGAGTGATTGGTTAGGATGCTGGCTGGGTAGTCTGCTGCATCTGCTGCTAATTTAATATACTCAGGAGAAAGGTTATCCGGTGCAAGAGTGGAGGTTATAATTTGAAGAGAGGTTTTTGGTTTGTATAGGTTTGAGCGATATTGTAATTGGTTGCTGAACAGACTCTTTTTATGGGTATAGACGTAGTTGTGTCTTTTAAGAGTGAGGCAACTGTCTGAATAAAGAAAGTATTTCATTGGCTAGCTATACTTTCTGTGAAGCTGGTTGTTGTGGATGGTGGTTAGGCTATACATCTAGAGAGGATGAGTTGTTTTATTGATAATCACAGTATTTTAGGGTTAGTATGATCTGCATATTGTTGAGTGATGCAGTACGAGCTTTTATCTGATATGATCTTATTTTAGCCTGATTTCTAAGCTATCTGAAAATTTGGATATTGGAGTAATTTTTTTTTTCCAGTGACTCCAGGTTCCGTCTGTATTTGTCATTATCAGCTTTGTTTGTTTTGTTTTTATCCAGTAGCAGGTCCAAATGAACCTAACCAGCAAATAAAAAAAAAAAGATACAAAAACTAAAACAAATACTGAAAAAAGCAGACAGCAGCAACAGTAAAAAAAAAAGCACAAGAAATAAATGTAGCATATAGGATTTATTAAATGCTGTTCTAAATTTCATACAGACGTCACCAAAATACTCCTGTTAGGCATTTATTTATGGAGGTTTTTTTCCCTGTTACCATCCGCCTTTTCAGCTATTACATTTTATGACAGGTGTTAATTCAGTGAAACAGGGTGCCTGTGCCCATTACCGACATAGGTGCCAAACCAGGGATGAATTGCCTGTTCATCATCCAATTTTCCAAGTTGCACTTGAATTGGGTTAGGGAGGACCTCTGCTTCACATGGATTGAGTACAGTGCCCCCTGTTTCATAGATGGGTAGTCTCTGGGATATATATATATATATATACTTGTCCTTCCATCAGGTCCTATTTACATCACAGCAAGGTTTAACTCTTTAGAATGGGTAATTCTAGTACTGTTTGTTTTTTGGATATGCAGGAGGTCCATCAGAGGGGGTCTGGCAATGCCCTGTATGCCAGGCATAGAGCTCCCCTCAAAATCCTGTAGGACACAGAATGCAATGATAGGGCCTTGAGGCAGTCTGCATAGGATATTTTACTTATGCCCTCTATTCTTTTAGTGAGAAACCTCTGTGGACATTCCAAATGTTGGATAAGTCTGGTTAGGTACATACGAAAGGGGGCACTGTACTCAACAACAGGTCTGATGAATGCCAAATACAGTGGAACAATGACTTCCTTGGACTTAGATGCCATTTCTTGTTATAAGCTGTGCAACACAGAATGATTTTCTCAGTACTGTAGACACTTATTGGTCAAAGGCTAGATTACTGTCTATGTGTGACCCTAGATGTACCAGCAAGCCATGATTCCTATATTCCTGTTATTTTATTTCATATTACGGTTTATGTTTAAATACAATGCACAAAAAAATGTAAGACTATAAACAAACTAAAGAGAACCACAGAGAATAACACCATGTATATTATGCTGATTCAGATAACTTCCCAATTATTTGTGTATGTATTCATTCAGACATTCATTTATTCATTTGCTGAAAATCTATACCCCATCAGCAAAAGCATCTCTTTTCAGGGGCAACCCAGGAGCACTGCCTGATTAAATGATTTATTAAATGCTTTTGTTCAGAGTCATATAGTAAGCAAATGAAAGCAGATGGCATTCAAACCAGCACCTTAGACTTCAGGAAGCAGCTGATTAACATCTCAAAGCCTTAAACTTCTGTGCTTATTAATGCAAAGGTAACAGTTCAATGATGATTCAATGATGTCATAAAATGTGAATAACCACCATATGCTTTGTACCTTACTTAAATATGAAATAGTTGATGTAATCCAACTCATCCTGTCTTCACAGATCCGTACTTGGTGCAACATTCTCCGTATTTTAAGGAGTAGATCTCAGAAATGACTTGAAAATGTTAGAAACATTTGGTGGGCAAAGTACATAACATAATGAATTCAAATACCATCACTTTTCATAGGATTAATGACATCCAACCCTCCAGAAAGAACTCTCCCTACTGATTTCTTGCTGTATTGATAATGGATTCAAACCAAATGCTACAAAGCATCGTTCTATCACTTTTGGTAAATAACCATGCCGCTCATCATACTGTCTAGACAACACATTTCTAGAAAATCAGAAAATATAGTAAGGGGCCTAGGTACTTGGGTAGATAGGTCTCTCTGTTTTGATCATCATCTAATAATGTTTGTCAGGAAATCATTTAATTAAGCCCAGTTAATTACCAAAGGAATATCATCAGGGTCTAAAGAGGTAATTACTCCCTTATACTCAGCACTGATCAGACCAATTATCATGTACAGTGCTTTCAATGGGATCTGTTTCATTAAATATATCAAACAATTAGAAAGACCCCAAAGGTTCCTAATCTAAAAGTTCACAGGCTTAAAGTCCCTGCACTACCAAGAGAGTCAGGAATCCCTACCCCTTAATTTAGTGTCTTATAGATGTTTGATCAAACAACTCTTGTCTCACTATGTCATTATAAACTCAACTGTTCTGGACCTCCTGCTTTTCTGCAATTCCAATATATCTGCAGTACTAGAACCAGGGACATAAGTCTTCACCAGCATATAAATAAATATAGTGAATTGACAGGTTTATAACCCAGCACTCCCCACTATGGGGGGGGGGGTTAGAAATAGGGCGTAATCAGAACCAAACTGACCAACATCAATGGGTGAGGTTCTTAACCTATTATCTTCCTTTAAACACAAGCTAGATGACAGGTTAGGTATCGACAAATTTACTCCAGGATTGACTGGCAAGGCTCTTCTGAAAAGTAGGCTACTGGCATGGTGAGAATGGTCATAATCCTCAGTGGTCTTGAAATATTATGAAACCATAAACAGTCTATGAAAGTATTAGTGTCACTGGTTAGGTGCCAGTAGCCCCCCCCCCCCCAGGAAAATTATTTCTGTTTACAACTGCATATATGAACAACAATTTGATTAAGTCTCAGTTATTACTGTAAAGGTGGCACTAGAAGGTACTGGTCTTAGGCTGCGTTGGGTGAAATCCTGAGGAGTCACTGATTTCTAACCCCATTCTGTACCTGATAGTGTAAAGTGTATTTGGGTGTGGTAGGTGTTGGTTATAACTCAATGTAGTAGGTCACATATGACTTAGGTTCTTAAGGCCAGTTGTCCTCTTGCTCACATATTTGGTGGCAGCAGTACAGACTTCAGTTCTATAACCCTTAAATCTCACATTATTTTTATTGAAGTAATGGTATTCAAATATCAACTTTTTTGTCAAATAAACTGGTAACAGACATGTTAGATTTAAAGCCCATTTCCCCATCTGTCACATATTTTGTTTGCAGTGGTATAGCTATGTTGTAAACTGGGTTTTATAGGCTGCAAAACTGACTTGTCACCAAAAATCATATGTATCTTCTGCATTCACAAGGAAAATGTGCATCAGTATATATTTCACAGCAATTATTTTATTGAAGATGCTTGAAAGGGAAAATAAGAATGAAAAAAATAAGTAAAAGCATCACCATGAGTGGAAATTAAGACCCTTTGCCAAGTGTATTTGAGTATGAGGGGGAAATTCAGCCCTAGATGCCAATGTCAGTGTTAAATTATTCCCTCAATAGAAAAAGAAGCCTGACTTTGATATTTTTATTTGGGTATTTCAAATGGGTTGTAATCAGAACCAAACTGTCCAAGGCCAGATGTTGATTGTGGTGACTATATTAAAGTATATCCTTTTAGACTATTTTAAACTCCTACATAAAACTTGCAAAAACTGTTTAGAGAACATACATTGCAGAAATGAGTGTTTATTTCATAGATGGATGACTGGATGTCAGGTTACCACCTCTGAAGTGTTGGGAGAGCTTATAATTAGAAAGCAAAAACTAGGTACTTTGCCTGAAGATATGAAGATCTGGTTCACATACCAGGAATGTGTCTCAAATGAAGAGAGATAAAAAGGGTGATCTCTATTTAGCAAGTAGGGCATAACTGCAAAACAAAGGTTAACCTGGCATTACACATTGTTATAACAGAAACCATGAGTAGCAGTGTACACCATCATATCAGGTTCTACAGGCAAAAAGAGAATTTGCTAGTTCCAGTAAATGCTAAGGTCCTGAGGGTAGAAGTTTCCAGCTTAAACAAGTGGAATATGTATGGTCCAAATGTCCTCAGTGACAGGGAAAAGAACAAAGGCCAACAGACAGAGCTAGCAGAGGCAGTACCATGGCAGTGGTAGGCTGTCTTGAGACTGTTGCTTCAGATTATCATAAGGGTCTGTGCCTTATCCTTTCAGTAGGTAAAGAAGCTATTGCTAAGAGGAATCCTGCATCAAACATAATTATTTTTAAGCCAGTACACACTTGAGAATTCTGCTGCAATTAGGGCTTGGGTGGAGACACCTTTTCAGGTTTCATTGGCCAGGGTTCATTTTATACTGAGAAGGTGAGAAGAAGACAAGCAGGTGGTAAATTTACTTCATATCTTAGCAGATATCTTGGTAGGAAACTACTATGACAATATAGTACCTTGTGTGCATGCAGTTACATGCAGCCAGGCGTAAACAAAAGCATGTGGGGAAGGCATAAGAAGGAAGACTCAACCAGTGCCTACCACTCCAACAGAAGTTGGTAATGTGGCTAATTCAGGAGAGGAGCTGGAAATAGTAGTAAGCCTGAATTGGAGTCACAGGAATCAAAAGGTATTGGCTATCTTATGAGTTGGTATATGTGAGGGGAAGGGGAAATTGGTGGAATTAAACCTAAATCTGATCCAAAGTTGTCTAAACCTACTAGATTCCTTCTGGAAGAGTCACCAATGTGGATCACAAAGAGTGATTTACAGCAGACACACCCATTAGCTCCAACCTTACAAGCCTGACTGCAAGAAAGGTCCAGCCAAACTAGAATCTTCATAAAACCTTAAACTTCATGTAGAAGAGGTCCATGGGATAGATACAATAGAGACCCTAAGGACATAATAGTGTTTCAGCTACATGACTTCCAAATGCCCATGCCTTTTTACATCTTAATAGGTATGTTAGGCACATACACATTTCAGCTTTTTGGCATTGAGACAAAGTAAAACATGTTTTAGGGCCTTGTTATTGAGTAGTCATTGATATTTCAGATTTTGGTGACAGTGAAATATACCTCTACTGATGCAGTAAAGGTGACAAATGATGTTTTAGAATAGTTTAATAGAACAGGTTTTCCCTAGGCAATACTGACAGACTGAAAGGCTAACTTTATCTCACACTTGTTGATCTTTTAGCAAAAGCAATATGTGGTAAAGCAGTTAAGACCTACCTCCAAAAGTCCACAAACAAGTGGACTGATGGAGAAATTTAACTCCACTCTTAAGATAATGCTGACAACATTCATAGACCATTTTAAGTGGAAGTTGGACAAGCACTTGGTCCATCTCCTATTTGAGTACATGGAGCACCTCACAGAATCCAACATCTTTTCACTATCTGAGCTACTTTATGCTCATAAGGTAATTACTACTAGACTTAAACTGCAATGACAAGAAGCAGTGAGCATGAATCCCTGTTGTGAAATATCTCCTGAATATCAGGAATAAGCTTAGATAACACATGGAGTGTCAGGGGGGTGCCTAGTAGAGACAAAAGAGCAGCAAAACATTGGGTATGATCAAACAGCAACAGCACAAGAATACCTGTCAGACAAAACTAATAATTATTACTGTCAAAATAAATGTCAGGCAGAATAGGAGGGGGCTTTCATTAGGCTGTAAGGACAGTAAATGAGGTTAATTATGTAGAGTTACCAGACAAGAGGTAAAACACAAATGATATCATGCTAACAAGATAAAGTGCACCCATGATACAGAGTCACTGGTAATTAGATTTGTAGTAACTTACGTCAGGAATTAGAGGAGGGATCTTGTGGCAGACCTTTTCAGTATGAGTCTTCACACAATGAAGTACTGCTTTCACACAACTATTGTCTACTCAGGTTCAGAAAATCTAAGCAAAATTAGGAAAGTTTGAATACATGTCCATTGCTACACCAGGATATAACCAACTGGTGGAACATCATGTAGATCCAAGGACTCAACTGACAATTTAAAGGGCAGTATTAAACACTAAAGTGAAAAGATTCCAGCGCGAAGAAGGCAAAGCAGTTATTTTGATACCAAAAATGTAAATGGTCTTCCAATAGAGGGAAGTGGGTGATTTAACGATGAAAATACTCTTCGTCCCCACAGTGTATTGTTTAGTGGTCTAACAACAAATCTCAATTCTAGATGGGTGTTATACGATAATACATACTTCCCCAGATTTAAAAATACAGACAGTTATATAGTCATTAGAAGTACGGAATTTGCATTTGTTTTCTTTTAATTCTATGGTATTGTTTGCTACAATATGGAACTGTTTGCTGTTATCATGACCCTTGTTTCCTTGACAAGCTGAATTACCTCATCAAGCAGTAGTTCAGTATGTGCACTTTAGTTGTTAGTTTTAAATGGGAAGACATATTCTATCTGTAATTACAATTTTAACCTCGGTGGAGTATACTGAAGCAGTGTTGCTGCTCTCCTTTTCTTCATTTTTGTGTGGGAGTGTTACTGGGGCTTGGAAAACTCTGACTTGAGCAAAAATCTAAACTTGGGATCTCTGGATCCCTAACTATCTGGACTTTATTTTCAGTCATCTACAATAAGTAATTAGAAAGAATATGAATTATACAGTTTGCTCTTTTTCTTTTACAATATATTTTATTGCAGTTTGAAATATTTCATAACAGACAGAAACATTCATGAAATAAAATTAACAAAGGAACAACATATAAAAAAAAACAAGCAAACCTTATAAACAACTACAGAAATTAGTGCTAAATGTATATAAAGATCATATATGTCATATAATAGTAAGATAAAATTAAAAAAAGTAAAAATAATTTGATTATAATATTTGCATTGATATAATGTTATTAATAGTTGTTTTAGTTGTTTGTTTAAGTTGATTACAATAGACAATTTAAAATTTTGCACCAATAGTTCTTATAATAAGATTGTTCATATTGATTATAACATATTAATTTGTGGGCATTAATATATTTAATTGCTAATTCTTTGAATCCATCCCATGACATTTTAGATATGCCAAGCCACTTTCTCTAGCTTGACTTTTAATGAGCACTGTAAATTGTAAGAATATTTATAATTCCAAATAATATGTAGAAGGTCTGTGTCATGGTATTTACAGAAAGAGCAATTTGGTGAGTAAGTGGAATAATATTTATTCAGCATTACCGGGGTCAAAAAAGCATTATTAAAAATCATTAGCTGGGTATAAAAATGTTTTTTTAAGGGGGATCAGTTTAGTAGTTAATTGGATTGATTTGTTTGATTTTGTGTAATTGGTGGATTTAGGTAGCACAACATTTGGAGTAAACAATAGAGTCTTGGTATTTTAAAAAGTGTAATTAGTTTATACGTATTAGAGATAGTTTTTCTTGATGTCAAAGTCCATAATTCTTTGCAAAAATTTATGTCATGTTCATTAATTTTTTATTCATTCAGTTTAGATCAAGTTACATTCTTTAGTTGCTTTAGTATAATGATATCATCTCTTGGGAGATTAAGGGTGGTTCTTAAATCATTAATTCTGTGAATGAAAAGCTCAGTAACAAATTTATCCTTAAGAAGGGGATATTTATATAAAATTAGCACTGAATTATTCAATTTGAGGTTAGGATTTAAGTGATTTGGTTGGAATAGTGCAAAAGAGGTTTTCATATTCAGCATATATTGACTAAGTTTTGAAAGGTTTTTATTATGTGTATTGAAAATTATGTATATGAGGGGGTTAAAACCTTCTTTACTTAGGAAGGATAAGGCATTTGGGTTGCACTGATATTTTTATATGTGGTTATACATAATGTAAGCCAAATAGGACTCCAGCTGGTTTGGTTAAGACTATATTCTAGTATTCTTAGACGTCTACCAGAATTAATTATATCATAATATAATTTAAAATCATGTAAGCCCAAACCTCCTTGATTCTTTTGTTGAATCAGTTTATAATACCTGATTCTGATAGATTTGGGGAACAATAAGAATTTGCTTAAATTTGTTCTGACAGTTTTAAAGATTTTTTATGTATTATTAAAAAGGATGAATTGAACTGAAATAGAAGTCTGCGTAAGAGGTTCATCTTAATAACAGCAGCTTTAGAAAGTAATGAAATGTTCAGCTTATTCCATTTAAGACTATCATTGCTAATATTTGTCCAAGTTTTAGTACGACTTTCTTGATAGAAAAGTGCAGGGTTATGGTGGAAGGTTATACCTTAATATTTTAATGAATTGTTCTTTTTAATTTCTGATGTTGGGAAGCAATTCATTAAATTATAGTTAGGATTTAAAGGAAAGATTGAGGATTTAATTAGGTTTAGCTTGTTGTTAAAGAATTTTGAGAAAGTGCCAATATTTTGTAGAATTTTTGGCAAGTCTGTACTTGGTGGGGTGAAATAAAGATTTAAATCATCAGCAAAAGCTGTTAATGGTATCAGTGTGTGTGTGTGTGTGTGTGTGTGTGTGTGTGTGCACATATTTTTGGTATATAATGAAATATATTTTGTATTATAGAAAGAAATAAAGGTTCTATGTATAGATTAAAGAAATATGGAGATAATGAGTACCATGGTCTTGTATCATTAGTAATTTTAATAGGAGAAGATGTTGTTTTATTAACATAAAGGGATGTGTATGTATTTCAGTAAAAAACTTTTATCTAATTAAGAAAAGATTGAGGGGGCTAAAATATGGCATGACAGTGAATAGAAAGTTCAGGTTTTAGTCGGTCAAAGGATTTGGAAGCATCTAGTATAAGGGTAAAAACGGAGCTGTTATAGTACTTTGATATAATTATCAGAGACCTGATTAGTATGAAGAGATTATGGAAGGCAATATAGATTTTAGTCAGTTAGCTAATAATTTTACAAATATTTTTATGTCAATGTTAACAAGAGACAGTTAGAGTTATTAAAGTATCAGTCATAAATATCATAGGTGTTAATATAATTAAATATGAGTACTAATATTGGGCAAAGGTTTTAAATAAATCTGCAGTAAAACCATCTGGGCCAGGGGATTTCCCAGATTTAACATTTTTAATAACTTGTAAAATTTCTTGGTGGGTAAAAGGTGATGTAAGAATATTTTGCTGATCTTGATTTACATTTGGAAATCTTAGTTGATTTAAAAAATATATTATATGCCTCTGAGGAAAAGAAAGATTAGGTTTATCAACATAAACAGAATATATATTAGAAAAAAGTTTGCATGATCTTTCCTTTGTGTGGAATGCCTTACCCTCATATAAGATTTCAGTTATCAATGGGCATGTCGTATTAGTATGTATTAGTCTTGCCAAAGGTTTAGAGGGGGGTTGTGTCCATTCCGAATATTTAGCTAAGGTATTTGTTTCGCATAATGATAAGTGTGTCATGTATAATGGATAAAGTTATTTCTGAAGATCATATAAATATTTTTCAGTAGTAGTGCAATAGCTAGAAAACAGCTCTTGTTCAAGTTTTCTAATTTTGCCTTTAAGAGCTAATTCCTTTTGTTTATAAAGTTTTTTTTTTAATAAAATGAGGCCTTATTTATGCAAATATCTTTGATTTAGGTTTTCAGAGCAGCCCATTGAATGTCAACTGGAATCTGAGAGTCAGACAAATTATTTAAAAAATCATTTAATGCAGTAAATATTTCCTGTTTTATGTCATCTTTCTAAAGTAAATTAGGATGAAGAGTCCAATTATATCCAGCATTTTTTTAATATTTTAAAGTTTTAACCAATTATCATTTAAAGTAATTACAGGATGATCTGAAAAAATCAAGGTTCCATTGGAAGTGCAAAGTTAGAATTAAAAAAAAAACTTCTGATATTATAAAAGTCTAATCTTGCCTACATTTTATAACAACGAGAAAATTAAATGTATTTTCATAAAGAAGTATAATTTTTTGAATTTGAAAAGTATCAAATAGATTAAACTTGGTTCTTAAATCAAATAAAACATTTGATGCATAAGTATTATATGACATTTTTCAACCTGTTCTTTCTACTGGGGATCTATAACAGCATTCCAGTTGCTGCCCACAATAAAACAATGGTTATAAAAATGATTTAATAAGTTATAAACAGTCATGATAAATTCATGCTGCTTGATGCAAAGTGCATAAATATAAAGTAATAAGATAGGTTTATCATTTTTTTTAATTATTGTGCAACACCATCTCCTGTCAACATCTAATTCTTGGTTTAAGATAATATCCTGGAAAGAATAGTTGATAAGAATTGCGATACCTGTACTGTTAGATTTGTTACCTGACTCAACTATTACTTTAAGCCGTTTTTTCATATTAAGCAGGTTCCAATGTTTGGATGTCATATGAGTTTCTTAAATAAAAATGGTTTCTGCTTTCAATTTAAAACCAAATTGAAAATATAGCTTTCTTTTCTTAGCTGATTGGATCATTTTAATGTTCCAAGAATCTATTATCCACATCTAGTTAAAATGATGGAAAATTTAATATGCAAAGAAAAAGTCAGCTACTTTTTATACATAGTAATAACTCATAGAATTGATATAGGTGTAACAGGTTATATTGATTTGAATGGAAAGAATGATGAAATTTGAAAATTTTCCAAGGCAAATATTGAACATTAAGTTTGATAAGAAAAGTACATAGCACATAGCTCTTCTTGTTAAAACTCTGTGCCTAACCACTATATGACAGAACCAGGAAGAGAATGATATCATATAATGTAAAAGGCTAATGACATCTAATCTACAATAATAACAAACATTAATAAGTCCTGTGCAATTAACAATAGAAAAATATTAAATATGTTAAAAATTCTACTTAAATAGGATGATACATTGCTACCCTAAAATGCAAGCTCCTTTTACAACCCAGCTAAAAGTAAAATAATAAGTTTTAAAGAATAAAATGAAATAGCAATGCAGCTGTAGAGTCATGATTAAAAATTATTAACAATGTTAAAAGGCTTTGAATATAACTGTAAATAAAAACATTTACAGATCACCTGTAAGGTGTTTGATGAAGTATGGTGATCACTCCTCGCTGAAATGGTGTAACTTCCTAAGTGTATTTGTTTACTAAAGGCATTTCCTGTTAAAAAGACAGGAAGTGCTCATTATAATCGGTGCTCAATGTGAACCATTCCCCCTAAATAAATGTAGACTTAAAGGGATATGGCCTGACTCAGAGCATAAAGTTATAAAATATTAAACATCATTTGCTGCAGGGTTAGCCACCCGGAGGTGTAAACCTTGACTCTAGATGATTGTCACTGGTGAAGTGACACTACAACTCTATGTGCAAAAATTGGAAAAAGGGGATGTGGATGGATGGATTATTTTTAGGTAGTACAACAAAGAAGGATATCATCTAGCAGCATTACACCTGTCACACCAAATGTTTCTCCAAGTTCATAAGTGTAAGGGTACATAAGCGTTCCTTCACTGACTTGCTTGAAAATTTAACTCTTTTATACTGAAAGAATAGTATTGAAGGATATCTCATCTGGAATTTAATGTTTCTTGTGAGCAAAAAGGAGCAAAATGGAGACAGGTTTTTTTCTATCTTGTTTAACTTGTAGGAGAAGATCTTGAACAAAAGTTATCTTGTTGTTGTTTCAGATTAGCACTTTTCTTCTTTTTTTTTTTAGAAACTGTGAGTATTTTATACGCTTCCTTGTAGATTAACAGTTAAACACAAATTTGTCTTGGTTTCAATGATGTAGATGAGGATCTTAGTGCTCGATGGGCTCTCTCGATAATTATCTGGCTCACTGCAGAATCATTTTCCAGGAGCTGGTGAAGATTTCATATAGAGTTTCTAGTGATATTGTTCGGTCATATTTTTTGGGTAGATCCCAAACTAGAATGTTATTACATATACTTCTAGCCTCCAGATCTAGAAGTTTTTCTTGTATATCTTAAATGTTTCTTGCATTGGTTTTAGTGTCTGATTGGAGTTGTTCGATTTTAATTTCATTCTCAGTCTTTTTGCTTCTGTCAAATCCAATCTGTTGGCAGTTTGATTAAGAGCAATACTGATTGCCTGAAATTGATCAGAAAGTTGTTGGATAACCATTTGTAGTGGTTAAACAGCTGACTTTAAATCATCAACAGCAAAAGATTGTTCCATTTTTGACTGGATACGATATTTTTGTTTTCCTCTTTGGCAGTTTATACATACTTGAAAACAATGCCTTTCTCCAGCATGAATCATGCAGAGAATTTAGTTTTTGTTGTTTGAGAGTCCATTTGCTCTAAGTTACTGGACATTTTGCTGATACAACAGGATCTGTTGTTTAATCAACTTTAGTTTTAAAGTTTTTCTAAATTAGTTCTTTCCTTTCTAGATCAGTCTCAGCCCCTGAATTCGTGCAATCTACAGAATTACCATTAAACATTAATCAGTGAGTAGTTATGCCAAATATTGCAAAAAAGTAAAGTATTTTATGTAAGTTTAAGGATTAATAAATATTTATCTTTTAATAAGCTGTAACTGATTTAAGATTTAGATAGATCTTAATATTGTGGCATGGGGCAAGATTGGTGCAGTGTTTATAGAATGGCAACCACCCCAGTTTGCATTTTCTTCTTTCTTCAGGCTATTCATATGAATTTATTTTATTTTACTTTATTTTCATG